>NW_027105693.1:90806-102954 GCF_000696795.3 Halyomorpha halys | reverse complement strand
ATTGATGTAAGTAAAGGTAGCAGATGGAAGATATATTCTAATGAAAAATCATTGCTTGAAAAAGATTGGTATCAGCATCCACTCAAAAGAATAACTATCTGTCAAAAATAACTAGCATAAAATTTAAAGATTTTTTTTAAAAATTAATTGATCAAATTGTAAACAAACCATTTATTTATTATAATCCAACAATTGAATTAAATAAAAAATAATAATAATAAAAATAACTGAAAGGACTTGGAAGTAAATATTTACATTAAATTACATACATTTAAATTAAATTTACAATAATTAATTCATTTGTATTTTCCTTACACCCTGTAAGGAGTGTATTATAATAGTGTCAAATTTTCGATGTGCAGCTTTCACTGGATATTTCCTTTCAGAGCAGAATAGTAATTTTCTCAGTGACTGTCTGTGCCACAATTATCTCTCCAACAGTTGAACCAACATTTTATTTTTTTTTAATACGTATATTTCAACTTTTGATACCTAGGTACCAAGCAGCTCGGAAACAGATGAAAGAAAAACTATTTTTTATGTAGACGAAGAGAACACAACCCAGGGTATCTGGTATTGGTATTGTTAACTGGTGGGGGAACCAGTAAATGGGCCTAGTGCCTCTCTTGTCAACCCCTAATGACTACTTTAAAGTTACCGCCGCATACTAACCATGGTTGTAGAGTCAAGGTTCATTTCTGGGGACCAACCAGAAATAAATATTAACTGCCCCAGGTGGGAATCGAACCCTTAACGTTATAACCCAAGGTAAGTGTACCACTAAGTGGTAAACGGGGGTTCAGGTTTTTACCACACAGACGTTAATGTTTGTTATTTTCATTCTTAATTTTTATATTAAAAAAAAACAAGTTATCTTTCTGAGATAAGCGTAGTGATATGGACACATTTGATATATACAAAAAAATGAGGAAGTTATTTTCCAGAACAATTTTCATGTAATATTAATACAAAATTTTTCTAGTAGTCTTTCTCCATTCAATCAATTCATTTGTAGAATTTATTAATCATGTATTTAACCAGTGCAGACTTGAGATTTAAAATTCCCAAAAATCTTTATTACAAAAAAATATAAATGAAAAAATAATTTTATTCTGAGACATATGTCTCCTAAGAATAAATACATGGTTCATACATTCAGGTTTTTATCTGGTAAGCATTTACAAATTTTCGATAGAAGAGTGAAATTACATTGGTATATTGGCTTTACTACTGTTTATAATGTTAATCTGTTAATATATGCCTATTTATTTTATTACAGGTTTGGTTATAGAATAAGTGGAGGAATAGGCGTTGTTTAAAGGAAAGAATGGATGAGGACTGGCGAATGGAGATGGGACGAGAATTGCATGATGCGTATGACGAAGGATTTGCTAAAGAAGGCGGTTCTATAGGAAGGCTTATATAAATCAATCGGTTGGGATTTGGTGTTTAATGAGTGGATGGATGAACGAGGAGTGAGGAGATCTGGAATATAGGTAGGTTTTTTGATGTTAAGAACTTGGAATAGTAAAACACCAAGGAGGTATTGCCTTCGGGAGGTTGGATAGAGCCACTTCAACTCGGTATACCAGCGGGAGACTTGAGAGTGCCTTGGGAACCCAAAGATAAATCTTACAAAGCAATTCATGAGTCTCTTCAGTCTTAACTCTAGTCTTGCAGATAGCCCTCTATACACCAAGGATCCGTAGTCAAAGTTGAGGAAGAGGAGCTGACGGGTGTTCTGAGGAATGGAATTACGGAATCCTAGGAATTGTTTGAGCACAGTTATGGATTTGCGTGTGATTTGGGAAATGTGGTTATTCCAGGAGAGGTGTTGGTCAAAGGTGACACTAAGGTTTTTTTATTGTAGGATAGAAGTGAATCGGTTGGTTGTTGAGGAAGAGTAGGGGACAATAAGGGAGGGTATGAAGGAGGCGCATGGAACCAATAATCGTTTTTTTCAGCATTCAGCTTCAAATCATTGCTAGACGCCCATGCGTTAATGCTGTCAATATTTTCTTAAATCTTTTGGATGGCCTCAAGCATCTCAGAGGGATGGAAGGACAGATAGATTTGGAGAAAAGTATGTGGAAAAATATAATTTTAGAGGGACATGTTAAAAAAAATAAAATTAATCTTGAATAATTCAGTCTAAGTTAGATAGAGTCTAACGGACCACAAACTTTTTTTCTATTACTTCAATTAGAAGTTAATCCACATTCTTAATACGTCATATGTCATATTTTAACTCACCTTTAAAAGTTTCTATACCAGAAGTTTTTCAAATATAATAATTAATGACTGAAATAAAAAACAAATTTGTTTTAAGTCATGGACTGACATATAGCATAGAAGAGGAAAAACGTAATATAGATAAAAACAAAAAATACAGATAAAACTAAATAAATATGGATTGTATTTTGTATTAGAAATGCGCAATCTTAATTTAACGTTTGACCGGCAATGAACGTGAATTAAACATAGGAGGAAAAAACGGACGTTTTCCTCATTCATTTCAGGCTGTCCGATTTCAGCTTGGAAGGTTTTGTAGACCACTCAAACATTTTTTTATTTAGTTGAATTCGTTTCAATTTTTTTCATATTTATTATTTGAATGTATTCAACTGACCTTTTACTTTCACATAACTTTAATTTATTATGTTTACTGTCAATTGATTTTAATATTACTTAGTAAGAAAAGAGTCTTAATGCTCTTTTCAATGGGTAATATTAGTTCAGGTATACTTCAAGAATCTATTTTCAGCCCTATGTCATTTAATTTATACTACTATAAATATTTGATCAAAAATCATTGCTACCCATGTTTTGAAGAGTTTCGGTCCCTAAGAAAATGTATTAATACTGTCGGCAATGCCAGGACGCTAGTCCTGATGAATGGATTACATGTAATTTTCGGGCCCACATTTACAAGTAGAGGGGACTGTGGGGACCCCTCAAACATTTTTTTGGTGATCCCAAATCAATTTTGGAAAAAAAACAATTAGATGTGTTTTCAGTGTCTTTTTAAATTCTTAAATACGAGTTTTTATAGAAATAAAAATTATGTAAAGAAAAAAAAAAGATTTTCTATTTCTTTTTTCTACTGATGTCCATTGTTTAAGTTAATGTTGGAATTTGACCAAATCCACCGTGATTATAATTGTTGGAAAGATGAATTTCTGCTGTACCACCCGTTGTAAGGGATTATTTTAAACTTTTTGCCATGATAAGGAAGAGATAATGGTTAAAAAGTAAGGAAAACTCTTAACAAATTTGATTTAATATCTTTCATTCTGATTTGCATACTATGCTATGGGCTGGACTGCGCTATGCATAATCCATACTGTGTATAGAATGGTTTAGTCGTGTTTATGTTAATGTAATTTTCATAATTTTAGAAAAAAAAATCTAAAGCCTCAAGGTAAAATAATTTTTAATCTCTATGGAGATTTGTATATAAGAATTTTTTTTCATTTTTTATTGCTATTTATAACTGTACATTACAATACATTTAGTAAATTTGATCTCAGTTAAATCTGAGTGTTTAGGCGTGTAGAGAAACTATCCATTGGTAGCATTCTAATGACGTTTTATATTAGCAGGTCTCATGGCATTTTCTTTTCAGGCACCTCGGAGGATTGTCAGGAATGGAAGAGGAAGCAAGGTTCCAAGGCAACGAATTCCACTTATTTTCCAAAACAAAATAAGAAGAAATAATAATTAATATTTTGGTAAAAAACGGACAGCGGAAGAAAAAAGAAAATCTGCGTCATATTGACTTCAAACATTCCTATATTTTTAGTAAAAATGAATACTCGAAATTAAAGGTTTTATAGGAAGCTGAAAACGAATTTTGTCTGCTTTACAGAAAGTGTATGTTATGGGAAGTTTTTAAAGAATTCATTTTTTAATTTTCATTATTCATTTTTTAAAGAATTCAATAGATTTCTTTTTGCTTATTCTTATACAAAGAAAAAATCTATAAATATGTGATAACTTTTAAATTCAAACAAACCATGAGCAGAAAAAAAAAATAATATGAATTGTCTCAGTTCCTAAGAGTCGTCGGTAAGGGCGAGATACTTGTCCAATGTTTTTAAAGGTAGATTCACCAAACAGAAAATTGAGTAACCCTCTTACTATGCACCCTTGTAAATAAGACTAAATATTTTATTGGTACGTGCATAGAATCCATCATCGGCCATGCACTCTCTGTAATGTTTCATATGTTTTCTTGACCACTGAAACTTATTGAAGCATAGATAATAATAATTTTATGAATTATTTTACAGCAATATAGATTAAATAATAGGGCTTAAAATAGACCCTTGAGGTATAACTGAATTAACATTCCTCCGTGACCACATATCAACTTAGACGGTTCTCTATTTTCCAAGGTGAAGAGTAACAAATAAAGTGAATATTTTCTTATATGAACTACTTATAGGAACTACTTAATTTTCACTTAGAATAAGGTATATTGCTAAAAACATCTTTTTTAGAATTCAAATATTTCTTTTTGTGAGAATTAATTGATTTTATTATCTTATTTCGTTTTCCAGCTAAGAAAATGTTTCATATTATGACAGCGTAATCTGGAATCCCCTCTGTAGTTGATTCTAAGATATCTACAGAGTGGGGCCAAAAAAAAATTCTTCTTTGTCAGGGAGGGTCGGACCTGAAGCAGGCAGACTGCTGACCGGGCACCCTCAAGAACAAATCCTGTTATTGATCGTCTTAATACAAGCTCGCTCATTTAGAAAAGTTTCCTGAAGGCTCAAATATAATGAAATATCTCCAGAAGCGATGCTATTTCGGATCCAATTATTGCTTTCTCCAATAACGAGGTCATCAATTTCAATCCGAGATCGTCTTCAGTATTGGAGTGTCTTCAACACACGACTAATCTCTTTTTCCCGATGACTGAACACGTTATTAGAGAATTATAAATTTAGCACGAGAACGATTTATGCAGAACAGTGTCTCGTACACCATCTAGATTATATTCAACTTCTGGTGGATTCTTTAATTTCAAAGTAATTCAAGCCAATTCCATGGGTAAACAAAAGCTTATATTTGAGTGTTTTTTCTCTCTTTATGTAAAATATCCGGTTAGAAAAAACCAACACAGATTTTCCTCATTTAGTTTAGGTCATCTAATTTTAGCATGAAGCATTTCTTTAACAATTTCTGCATTTTCCTTCTTATTCTCTATCTGCTTTGACCCAAATAACATTAGTAAAGTATAATTTGGTGTTTTTAAACAATAACATAATTACGAAAATTAATTATTATTTATCGAAAATTTTAGAAAATTCAAGAGTCTCATTTAATCTCATCACATTGCTCTTTCAAATTTGTTCAACAGTTCAATTTCCAAGAAACTAGCATATTTGGAGATAACATTAGATCGACATATAGCTTTTCGGCTTCTTTTAATAATAAACTAAAATACGTGGACCAGTGGTTGGGCACAGTCTTATGTGGAGTGGTTTGGCACACCCTGAGGAGAATAGGTGGTGCCGGCTCGAATCCGGCGAAGGGCGTTGTCTTTTTTCATTGAGTAGCGGTCCCACAAAATGAAAAACTTCAACCCCAACCATAGTGAAAATAAGCGGAATACAAATAAAGAATTTATACCAGGATGTGTGGAAAAGTCCAATGCCATTAAAAAATATACAAAAAAAGAGCGAGCTAAAGCAAACTCCATTACTTACTAGGCTCAAAAACCTAATCTTTTTGCCTGAAACTTGTAATTCATAAATCCATACTTATGTAGAAATTGCTTTATGGAGCACCTATGATCAAACATTTGTCGCATTCGACGTTTAACAGTTTACAAATCATTTGAGGATTATGTATTCAGAAATATAGTTAGATTTTAATTTTTAAAGTATTCAAATAGAGAGTTGATCGCATCACACGATGAGTAGTAATCAAATTAGAAGTACTCAAACTATATTGATATGAATATAGCAACTTCTTAAAATGTAATGAGATTACAGTAGAAGGAAATGGAATGAGCATCGTTATAGCTTACCAAAATAAAAAACATATGAGATAGAAAAAAAAGTTCAGTCAGGACCAGAACATTAATTTTGGTACGTGCCTTTACAATAAATTTCTTGCACGTCTCACGTTCCAAACATATGATCGTTTATTTAGCCATGACACATATCTGGAGTCCTAGAATCTTGCCTAAGTTGCATATTTCTTGTGCAGCCTCCAAACGGCGGATTTGGTCCCTCCTGTCATCCGGAGAGCCGGAAGGAAGCAGGGACACAGGCCAACCCGATAGTAGAGCGGAAGTGGATAAGGAGACTATTGCTCCGATTAGTGCTTCCTGTGTCGGTGACCTCAGGTCTATGTCGCTCTTCATTTAATCTTTGAAAATAAAACAGCAGCTAGTTTTAAGGAGTTTTAGGATGATTTAAAGTTAATTCCCTACTAGAGAGATTTGAAAATATTGTTATTGGTTAGGTCATGTTAATCTTTTATTAAGTGTCCATAAAATGCTAAGATCTTTACACCCCTTCATATATTTTAATTCTATTATTATATCGTGTTGGACATTATTTTTAAGTAATTCAATTATCTTCTTTAGGTTTGTGATCTTATCTCCTAGTATCCTTTGTAGGTTTCTTTCAAGTCCCACACTTTAAAAGTAGCTCTTCTTGTAATTGGCACTCCTAGAAGATGTGGTTGATGGTTAGTTGTACATTCCAAGTGTTACATTTCGGATGTTTCTTTATTTATTAAAATTCGTGTGTGGTTAATCCTTCATCTAATGATGGCCTCTCTCTTCTGCTGTTGTGGTTTGAGCTTCTTCTGGGTTTAATTTATTTTTTTATATGGTTTGTATTGGTGTAGCATTACTTAGCTTATTCTACATTTAACTGTGAGATAGTACGTATACATTTTTATTTCATCGCGATTTATCATTCCAATAAAATTTACAATGACTATAAAATCAATCGCTAGCTTATTGCTACTTAGGATATCTGAATTTATGATTCTTTTATGCGAACATTGCTGCTCCGCAAGGTTAAGACGCTCCCAATCAAAACACAATAATTTGTAACTTAATTTAAGTAATTAAATTAATTTTTTAATATACTTAGAACCACTTTTAGACACCACCATTCACTTAGACTTGGTCGGGCTAATAATCATTCTTTTTCTGGCCAGAGCTTCACCCTATGCTAGTAGTGCTTTTTCTAAAGTTATTCTGTTTTCTGTAGTTTCAAGAATGAATCGGCATATACTAAATGTAGATATTCATAGGATGGATTTCCAATTTTCTGTTTTCAGTTTTGGGCTTCTTAGTTCAGCTCCCCATATTATTCTCTCTGTATATGTATATATATATATATATATATATATATAGCGAACACTAATGGGCTCAGGCTGTTTTCTTGCTTTACTCCTGTTTTCATTTCAAATCTGTTTGATTTTTTGCCGTTAATTATGACTATCCCAAATACTTTTCTAGGCTAATGGTTGTCTGAGTCAGGTTGATTGACTCCTTTATCTTCTTACATTCCGAGTTCTACCCGGAGTGAATCATCAAATGTCCTCAAGAGATCTAAGAGGAGAGGATCTTATTATCCCTTACACTAAACTTATCCAATGTACAGCCAAATGTGAAAATATTTTCCTGTATTTGTCAGACCTGATTGCTACTTGTTCTTTCTGAAGCTCAATTCAACTATTCTTTTTAATGAGGTGTTGATAGTTGAACGTAGATTAATAAGTGGAGAGATGGTCGGAGGGGGGGGTGTGGTCAGTAAAAATTCATCTTATACTTATATTAAAACATTAAAATTTGGTCAAAGTTTGCAGGAATATAAAGGTTTCAAATTTGATCTGAGAAAATGTCTAAATATAATCTTCGTCAATTATGTAATTTCAATTTTTTGTTTTAGCTAGAGTTTCCTACCTGTTAAATAGAAGAGGATAATCTTGATGGACATGGCAAAACCCAAAATAGTGATGATCGAATAACAGTTGAATTGTTCAAATATGGTGAATAGCAAATACGAAGATGGCTACTGAATTTTTAACAATGCATTTCAAAAGGAGATGCCCCCGAAGATGAAATATAATATTATATAGGTAAGAAGATATGTATAAAATATATTCTTATATAAGTTACCCATTGTATCATATATTTCTTTTTTCTTTCATACAGTTCCTTACGTTGATCCAAATTGTTTTTCAGTTTTTTAGACACTACTTGCATTACTTATCTTATACATATGTTCTTACCTATATACTATTATTTTTCATCTTTTATTATTATCAACATACTACTATCTATTTCCATGGTTATTCATCAACTATTTTATGTTCAATTCTTTGTTATGTATATTTCCAAATTTGTTAGTTTATTATTTCTTTTAATTTTTATGTTACTCTGAACGATGGTTGTTATCTCTTATTGGTTTTTAGCCCTGAGGAAGACCTGAAATTCAGGTCAAAACGTCGGACGCGAATGAATAATTTTTTTTTGTGTTTTTTTGCTGACCACACCTCTCAACCATCTTCTCCACTTATTCTTCTTAAACTTCTTTCCAATATTCTGTAGAACAATTAGAGAGTTACGGATGATTGACATATAAACCGATAGTTTTCTCACTCCACTGTAGAACCTTTCTTGTGGACTGGAATGATGAAGTTTTTTTCTCCGTAGGTGTGGCTCTCCTTTTGTGATGCATGGCCATCACGATTATCTTGTTCAACGTCAACAGGTAGTAAACTCTAGCAAAACCAAAAAGTTGAAATTACATAATTGGTGGAGATTATATTTAGACATTTTCTTAGATTCAAATTTACCTAGTACGTGTATTTCGATTTATGCCATTTGGTATGTCCTTTTGATACCTCAAACAATTGAAAATTATCAAATGTGTACTCCAGAAACTATGAATGTTTTTCATGATTTTCGTGCAATAAACCACACGTTAATACTGCAATAATGCACGTAACACATCAAGTATTTGTGCGCGATGAAAGAAAACGGAGTTCATCTTTGGTTTTAACGCACAAAAAATTATATACTTCATTATATAAAATTTTAAAACTCTTCCATACTCTGACATATAGTTCAGTCCAAAACAATAGTTTACAATATCTGCAAAATGTCATAACACATTTTAGATATTAACTACAACAGAAACCAAGAGCATAGAGCTTGGTCAAGGAAGCGATAGATCAAAAAGTTTAGACAGGATCCATTCTGACTGCCTCAAGTCATCAGTCATAAATTTTTTGTCACGTTAGGTCACAATTTATTACCCTGAGGTCCAGCAGTAACCCAGTTTATGTATCCGGCTTTCTGATTGGTCCGGACAACGGTTCACTGTTCCTATGTATAAATCAAAGTTTATACTTTTTTTTTTTTCTTTCATTGTTTAGTGTGTGTATTCTTAAGTTCGACAAGATATAGTTTACAATTGGTCTAAAAGATCATATTTCTATTGTAACCAGAAATAAAACCACTTATCCACTGTTTGTAACTTTATTTGATTAAAAATATTATAATAAATGGACCAAAATAATTTTTTTTTTCCGACTAAATTATAAAAGTTGAAATACCTACTTTAATAACAATGCCGGTGGGTAATGAACAGAAAAACATAAACAGACGATAAATCATTAAGTGGATAATATTTAATTTTTATTTGTCATCCCTCGTTATTCATGTATCTGAGGAAAGTTAACATCTGAGCGATGTAATAATAACCGTAAAACGTAATAAACGAATTCATTTTCATGTACTTTTTTATGTATATATCCATTGGTTGCATAAGATTAAGTATATTTGCTATATAATTGTTATTAATATTTCTACATTAACATTGTTTTGAGTCTAATTAAAATAGAATATCTTTAAAACATTTTCATGGTTAATTCGAAGAGAGAAGATTTATATTAAAAAAAAAATCTAATTGAGGAATTGAAAAATAATAATGGATTTAGATTTACTAATGAATTACTATTGTAATTAAAAGTGGTCTATTAAGAATTTATCAATATATTTATGTTCTATAACGATCTATATATTTTGGACAGCACCATTGAATAATTAAATTGTTTTTCTGTAAGGATTTGGTTGATTCAAAATTGATATCCAACTGATTCCTCCATGCAGTAAATTGATTTTTTTTTCTTTTACCACAAAACAAAATCTCACCAAAGATTTAAATTTCGACACTAATCATAACTAGGTACTTGATAACTTAAACTTAGTAGAAAACTACAAAGTAATTTAGAACAACATAATTAATTTTAAAAAGAATGACAAAAGGTTATTGTATCAATTTCTGTACCCCTTTGAACCTAGAATATGAAAATTTGGTTAGGTTGGAATTTTTTAATAGCTGATTTTCTCTACCTTAAGAAATTGAGGAAGAATGAAAGATTATCTTCTTTATGAGAAATAACATTGTGACAACAAATAAGCCGTTGAGGACATGAAATTTCATCAAAGTTTATTTTCACAAAAAATAATTCTTTGAATTATTACAGAGTTCATGCTCATATTCCTTACTGAAAACATTCTAAAACTTCCCCTATAGTTTTAATTATATCGAAAATCCAGATCTGACTTACACAATTTTTCCATTCAACACTTCAAATGAGGCGTTGAGAACCAGAGTGGACTAAACCACCCACCATAATTTTGAAAAAAAAAAAAAACCTTAAGATGGGTACTTTTTGTCAAATTGAGTTGACATTCAGTTCATAACTCATGAAAATTAATCCTTTAATTTATGTTATCAGGGGAGAGTGTTTAAAAAAAATACATTATTACAAAAAATTAAATTAAAACTAAAATTAAATTCAGAAAATTGGAATACATACATACAAGGAGGATGATATCAGAAGTCAATAAACATACCTCTCATAAAAAAAGAATTTTCACAAATTAAAATAAATTTGTTCATTTTATGTTTGATTTATCTACATGAAATAAATAGCAATTAAATGTTTTGTTTGTTACAGATATTACAGATATATAAATGAATTTAGTTTTACTTTTACAAATAAAGTAAAATAGTATAATATACAATATTTATAGTATTCATTTAGAATCTATAAATAAGACTATAAAACATTCTATGATCCTTCTGTTAATCATTATTCCATTTTTTTATTTATTATAATTAGAAGATACTTCATGATTTATGTTTTATTGGAAGATTTATTTTTTGTTGCCTATTTATTATTATTCTTACTTTTTACATTTAATATCTAATATTCATTTAAAACTTGTAAATATGTATATAAACATTAATCGCTCTTTTTTATGAACTATCTTTATTTTATAAGAAGTAAAAAGTTATCCTGAGATATGTTACATAATTTTATTTCATTTTACTTTACAAGAAGTAATAAGTTATCTTGTGATATGATACATGGTTTTATTTTATTCTTTTTTATTTTATAAAAAAATGATTAGATATATATAATATTAATTTATTCATATTATACTTATGTAAACATGTTTTTGTCCTTTTTGTTGGTGATCGTTACATTTATTATTACTTCATGATACCTAATGATGTTTTTTTTATTTTTATTTTTCGAATTTCTCTATTTTACTCTAAGGTTCTAAATCCCACTTTCATTCCCCGTTATATTTTTCTAACGGTTTCAGAATAAATAAGAAATATTATGAAAATAAAAGTAACAAATAATATTCCTAAGTAGATATTGGTCATGCCGTTTTCCAATTTCAAGCACTTTTTAAATATTCCTCTATTTAACTATCTTGAAGTCCCTTAAGTCCCCTCTTCCCGTTTTAAGCAAATATTTCAAAAATGATATAGGACTAAGGGTCTTAGTGGAGCGGGTCCGGTCGAGAAGGGTGGACATTTTAGAGATTGTGACGTGTCGTACATCGACCAACCTACTCGCTATAATTGTCTGTTTGAAAATTCAAATAAGTAAGGCTACCACGGAGGGCGGGAGTGTGATCGGACTTTCTCAGTTCGGGTCAAAACTGAAATCTTCACTCCCAAGCCCGTCACTTGTGGTGTCCCTCAGGGTTCGGTCCTTGCGCCAGTTCTATTTAATATATACACTGCCCACATAGTCGGGACTAAATTTGACAATGCTCAAATATCTGCTTATGCTGATGATA
>NW_027105693.1:88384-89730 GCF_000696795.3 Halyomorpha halys | reverse complement strand
GGGTTTCACACCGTTTTCCAATTTCAGGCCCTTTTTAATTAATCAGTGACTTCTGAAAGAATGTTTCTCATAAATCGACTAACCTGACTTCATTTCTGTTGCAGCCCTCCCCGTTTTTTGAACATGGACCGTAGTTTCCGAAGACCTCAAGTTAAAGGTAAAGGTGGAGTAAGGTTTTTATCTTTTCCGAATCTTTTTGTGTGGCAAGTCTCGTTCAAGGATACATTGCGTCTGTAAATACATCTTAGTTTATAATTTAGTGATTCTACCGGTTCTAAGATGATCAGTCTGTAATGGTAGAAGACAGACTTTTGCCATCACAGGATGGTTTACTGAACCATCTTCTATACGCATTAAATGGTCAGTACAGTTTCTCTCTCATGATCTTGACATAGTATTACATACATTAGATAGGTGAGAGACATTATAATTTCACAAAGAATAAGTGTGAATTCTGAAAAATAATGTTTTTATTTGTAAGTGAACTTCTTAGAGCTTGCTTGCTTAAGACGCGCGATCCTCACCCCATTTCATTCACTCAGTAAATGATAAGTGAAAGAAAGAGAGGGTATTTATATCGTTTTAGAGAATCGGCTACCTCTACTAAGCACTTGGGCAACAAACAATAAACTTACGTTAAATGCCGAAAAGACTAAAGCTATCATAATTGGATCTCCCTCTCTCCTTAAATCTATCCCAGGACCCCCAACCTTTTCCTAAACAATACTCTTATCTCATTCCATACGCCAGTCAAAAATCTTGGTATCACTTTTGATCAAACTTTATCCTGGAAACCATACATTGATAAAATTTCCGGTCGAACCATAGTTACCTTAAAGCAATTCAATAGAATCCGTTATCTTCTTCCACTTAAAACCCGTCAACTCTTATTTTCCCCTCTTGTTTTATTCCACTTTGACTATGGCTCCATGGTATATGGTAGACTCTCGGATAATCTCGAATCTAAACTTAAACGTCTAATGAATTGTGCAGTACGATTTATTTTCGGGATTACCCAAGATACGCAAGTTACATATCATAAAAAATCAGTGAAGACTAAAATGACTTTATTCTAACATATTTACAAGAACTACATGTTACTGTTACTCAGTCTCTATATTCTAACTTCTCTTACTTAGCTATTTTTTTTTTTCGTACCCTCCTAAAATTTTAAATTTGTTTCTTATGTGTACATATGGTGAGGAATGCCATATGTACAGCTGGTATTTTTGATACCTTTCATTGCCTTTAGGCATTATAAGGTTGTATAACATCCTAGTTATTTATGGGGCTTGATTGGCTTACGCCAGTAGATTATTGGAGCGGGGAGGGGCCGTTCCGCTGGT
>NW_027105693.1:72932-86638 GCF_000696795.3 Halyomorpha halys | reverse complement strand
CTGACCAATGAGGGCAATAACATGCTTCGGAGGTTTCCTGATGTAATTGGGAAGAGGCGAGAACTTCGGGATGGTCATGTCTGCTGCATCCTGGATGGTCGATGTGAGAAGCTCCACTGCCTCGTCCATCTCGTCTGTTGTACGACATGGAACTATCGAAGGTATCATTACTTCAACGCATGACCTGTATCCTATCCAGTCCGCTTTTTGAAATAGGTATTTACTCGCTGGAGGTCTTGCAGGAGTGCCTTCAAACGTGTAAGTCACGGGCCTGTGATCTGATGGGCCATAGGGGAGTGCATTGCAATCTGTGACTATATGGGCGTTTCTGGTCAGGAGTAGGTCAATCGTTGAAGTCCATGTAGAGCAGGCCCCATGTCGGAAAGTATGAACCCCTGGGTGAAAAAGGGCAGGCCTGGTTTTAGAGATGTATGTGCCCAGTGGATTGCTGCTGCTACATAACCAGGCGGTGTGTCGAGCGTTGAGGTCCCCAAGTACAACATATCGACTCGTCGCTTGAGCATGTTGCAACAAAAGTTTGATGGAGGTGAGCACAGCCCGCGGTCTTCTATAGACACAGCTAAATGTGTAGCGGTGTTTCAGACGCACGTCTACCGTGACTATGTGTGTTCCGGTAGTAGCTTCCACTGGGTTAGGAATAATCCTCGACGGGATATCCTTTCTGACCAGGATCATGACACCTTCACGGGCCCCAGGTGAACAATCCTCTCGGTAGGTGGTATACCCGTGAAAATATATCCAGGACGAGGCAGTGAGCATCGTGTCCGTTAGAGCCACCACAGCTGGTCTATGTTCCTGTAGAAGAATCTCAATCTCAGCCTGTTTTGATGAGAGGCCTCTGATGTTATAATTCATAACAAGGTGATTAGGCATGCTGGCGGTCCAATATTCTACCCATCATGTCAATAAGCCTGGTTACCATACTCAGCATCTGGTCTATGCGTGAGCACAGTTGTTCGATGGCATTGTTGGTGGGAGATCCGGCAATCATCGAGGCAGGCTGAGGCTGTGGTGGGCGTTGCTGATGTGATGTCGCGGGCGGGGATCCTCCCATTAATTCTGAGTAGGATAACCCATTTTTTACAAGTTTACTGGGCATCCTGAGTGGCGCTGGTGCGATTACTGGTACTTGTTGAGCCTGTTCCCTCTTGTCCCGGCTTTTCTTGAGGAGCTTCTGTCGAATGGGACACTCTTTGGAAGTGGCTGAGGAACCTTGCCATCACACAATGCGCATTTAGGTGGTCCCATCGCCGAGCACTCGTTGAGCAAGTGAGGGCTCTCACACTGTGGGCATACACTCTGCCTGCCGCAGTAAGCCATGGTGTGACCATACCGGAGGCACTTTCTACACTGAGCAGGGCATCCATCATCTTTGAAGATGCTCACCCTGTAGCGTACATAATCGATGACTGGGATCGATTGGAAGGTGGTGAGGTTGACTGTGTGGTCAGTTATCACTTGTATAAGGTCTGTATTATACCTAAGACCATCTTCATGGATCCTGGTGAGCCGGCGGGCCATTTTGAATCCTGGCAGTTGGCGGCGTAGTTCTTCGATGATGTCCTCAATGGGATGATCCACTTCAAATCCATAGAGGACAAATTTTCTGGATCGCTTCGTCCCCCGGGGTGCAAAGGTGTGATACTGCACCTCCTTGTGGAGGTTTAGTAGTTCTATAGTTGCTTTGTGGTCAGTGGCTGTCAGTAAGTATATACGTGTCTGGTTCAGTGAGGAATTGGTCCAGAACTGCCTTATATTAATGCTAAGGAGCATCTCCTTAACTGATGTCTGTGAGACGGCCGGTGATATAATTATAGGTGGCGGCCTCTTGGGTGCTGAAGTGGCAGTTCGAGGAGCTCGAGGAGCATTGACGGAACTTGCATCCAGATCCTGGTCAGGATTGACACCCCTAAATTTTCCTGATATCTTAGTGTGGGAGACAGGTTGTTCCCTGCTCCTAAAGGACTGCTTCTTCGGCACTTTTTGCCATGTACCATTACCACTATTATCTCCATCGCTATCCGATCGATTACGTTTAAGTAATCGTTGGTCAGCAGGAGGGTCATCATATACCGTCATCAAATCGTCTTCGGAGTCACTTAGTACTGAAGGGCTCCTAGGCGCAGAGCCAACCATATTTATGGATGAATTAAGCGGCACAGGACTGGTTGCGTGCTCAGCGGATGGGCACTGCTGGCAGGCGCAGTGGTCGGACACTACTGAACGGCCACAGCGGACTGGCAATGCAGGACAGGCACTGTGGGAGGGCACTTCTAACGGCCCAGCGGGCGAGCGCTGCTGAACGGCCAATGCGGACGGGCACTGGGAAACGGACACTGAACAGATACTGAACTAGCTTTCGATGTCGAAGTTGACTGATGAACGTCGAACGTCGAACTGATCTTACTTAGCTATCTAGTCTAGGGAATATATATGAACACTTGAGAAGAGGGGGTAGGAAAAATAGTGAAATAGGAGAAGGGGTTTTGACCAATCGGATAATTTTAAGAGACTAGGTGGGGGGGGGGGGGGTAGAGAGCCTATGAAATTTAGAAGTAAATATCTGGAAGGGGGGAAAAGGCGTGGCGAGAAGTTGGGAGGTCTGATTTCTAAGAAAGACGCCATGACCTAAGACTTTTGTGTACTGACTTACATATGTTGACCATAAAATAGTTTGACTGATGCAAGTCCATTGTTAGATGACAGCATGTACCTGCCTAAGTGTCAGGCCCTTGCTTTTGATATAGGATACTAAGGGCTTAAAAGGACTGTTAGAATGGTCTCAAGGGGCTTATGGGGACGTAGTTGTTTTTATTGAGTTTCTTTTGTAATGAAATGTGAACACATGGAACCATATGTCTAAAGTGACTGAACCTACAGTTGGGCAAGGGGCAATTGTTTAAATTTATAATACCGGTTCCTTAACTCGCACATAACCCAGTATTACGCCCAGCTGAAGTGGCTCTATCCATCCTTCCGATTCCAGGATTTCCTAGCTTCCTTTTTATTCCAATCAATTAGTACTCAACGTCCCTCCTATATCCTAGAAAACCTGCAATTCAAATGTTCTGTCCAATCCCGTACTATCAGGTTCCGTTTATCTGACATTTACCCTCCACCTCACCGAACTGCTGCGTTTGATAAACTTTTTTACCCGAGCTTCATATCTCTGGAACTCCATTCCCTCTAACGTACCTCTCCTTTAAATCCCTTATATTTAACTACCTTTTGCTTCACCAATCTGACCCATTATTATAATAATACAGATATTTTGTAATTAACTTTTTGTTTTATTTTTATTTAGTCAGTTAGTTTTTTAATTTATCTATTTTTTTTCTCTCTGTATAGAAGTTTTAATAAAGTGTGACCAAGCTGTTATGAATGTTATTATAAAATTAAAATTGCCTTTGTAATTTTCTAAAGGGGCCTAGTCCCAGAATAATAAACTATTTTTCATTTCATTTCATTTACTAAGTAACCAGGAAAAAAAGAGCTCTTAGGGGTGGAAGGGTCATTACAGAAAGAATAATTTTGATTTAATGTCTACTTAGATACAGCTATAAGACAAAGACTGCCTGAAGACTAAGATTGGTCCACGAAGTAACGAATTGCCTGTGAATTCAGGACCTTTCAGAGAAGTGCTTCAACAGCAGATAGAGCAATGCCCTAGCAGCGGAAGACAAAAAAGCCGGGACACACAATGATCCGTGCCGGCCATAACTCGACCGTAGCAATTGGCAGCCCCCATGTCCTGAATTTTAATAGCAACTCCAACCCCCCACCGTCACTTTCATTAAACTCCTCCACTCTTCACCTGTCTCGTTTCCTTTCCTCATTCCATTGTCCTCTTTCATCACAAGTACTTTTACAACAAATTCCAGTACACTCTGCTATATCAAATTTCTGCTACCCTAGTAGGTAGTCAATTTATGTCTAAAAGCAAATAAGAGATAAGAGATAGTGCTTGCTTGCTTTTTTAACCGTTAACTAAGTAAATCATCTGTTTGTTATTTTTATGACGGTATATAATGACTTTTTTATATAGATTTGTATTAATTATTTATAAAATAAATGTTTCGTTAACAAAGGGTTGGTTGATGTACCATGTGACTTGTTTCCTGTAGTTTCGCGTTCCACCGAAGCCCATGAATCACTGCGTTGAGCATTCCTCTATGATGTATGCTACTTGTGGCCTAATGTTGCCACTATGGAATCGGGTCTACAATGAATTTCTACTAAAATTCCATTGCAGTACGGTTAGTGAAAAGAAATAAATTAGAGGTGGATCACAACAATCCATGGCTGTAACCGGTATCAAATTTCGGTACTCCCAAAGTTTCCACAGAACTCTATATATAAACAATTGATAAATACAATTTTTTTTTTGGGAGCACTTTATTGTTTTTATTTATTGAACTTTCAAGATGCACTCACACTTTTTGGACACCCTTTACATATACAGCAATATTGTTGAACTAGAACAACATTTAAGGGAGCTGAGAAATTTCTTTTTCACAGAGCTCTGAACAGAGAAAAAAAGAAGAGAACATTGTATTGGATGGAGGGTGCTTCACACTTCGGTTGGTTTTATCCCTATTGACCCTTCTATGGATATGAGAGCAAAAAATAGAGTAAATGCAATTCTTCCTCAATGAACATGCCCTTAGGGCTTATATAACATTGTACATAAAATATTTACTATCAACTAGACTTACTAAAATAAAAAAATAAATGAGAAATTGCAATAAATGTAAAAAAAAAACATGTTTTTCCTGTAAATATATTGTAAACTTGTAGAGTGAAAATTGATATAATATATAGCACATGCAGAATGAAATAACTCAAAAAATGTTTTCATATTAGAACGCACATTACATATCGGCGAAGCTCTACTTAGAAACACCTTAAGGGGTTTTTATGTAAAGGAGTTCCTTTAACACACGTTGATGATGTTTCTTCTATTATGTCTATTTGGTTTAAACTAATATTTAAGGATTAGCTGTTTGGTTTAACAATCGAACAATTACACGTATTACAACTTCTAACGATTTAATTTTGAAGTTCTCATTCAGTCTGTATGTCCGATAAGTTGATAAATTATAAAAAAATATTGTATTGAATATTAATTTAACATTTAAACATGTTTGTCTAATTTATTACCCATCAAGTGGTACCGCCGTACAGCGCAGAGCTTGGCATTAGCTAGCTAATATTTAGTTTACTAACGACAAACTAATAGCTAAATTATAGTCATAATTAGATTCCCTAAAAAATTGGAACTAATTTAGCTATTGACTTTTAGTTACCACTGAATATTAGAACTAATTTAGTTGTACGATTAGGAAAACTAATTCTTTAATCCTATTAGTGGTTTCCATAACATATTATGGCTCCTTCATAACATTTAAGGGGTTCCAAAAATGAAAAAAATATATATCGATTTTATGATCGCACGACTGCGTATCGATTTCTTATAACATTTCAAATTTTTAACATGTTAAGGTCTCTCTATATGTTTTCAGGGGTGCTGAAAATGAAAATAAAATTGATTTTGTGATCTCGCGCTTGTAAATCGATTTATTTTAACTTTTCGGATTTCAAACATATGTGTGTATTTTTATATTTGTTCTGATGTGTAGAGAATAAAAAAATATATTAACTTTCAAAACATATAAGGGGACCACAATATTTCAGAAATCCTAAAGCTTAAATCGAAACGCAAGTACGCAATTTTAAAATTGATTTATTTTTTTCATACATGGGGCCATATGCCAGATATAAGAAAAATTAAAATGAATCCTGTACTTTTGTATTATAATATTTTTTTTTTTTAGTTTTTCAGTTAAAACTAAAGATAAAACTAACTAAATATTAGTTTTAGCTAAGGCCTAACACTTCATAACTAAATGTTAGTTGCTGATTTCAGATCATAGCTAATTTAGTTCCAAGAGTTAGTTACCTATGAGCAAACAGTTAACAACTAACCGATTATTTTTTAGTTTCGAATGTAACTACAGGTAATATAGCTTGTATTTTAAATTGTTAGTTATAGCTAACTTTTGCCCAACTCTAGAGTTGGACATATATTAATATCTTCACTTCTACGTATCTAAAAAGGTTTCTTTTAGTGCCGTTTTGAAGATATTTCAATGCAAGATTTAACAATATAATAAGTACTGTATAATATGCAGTAAACATTATTCAATACGCAATTTGTTAATCAATTATTATTTATGTTATGTTATTTATGAAATATTACAAAATTTGTAGCATTATTACAATGCTTGTAAGTTTTATTTATATTCCACGGTATAATATAAAACTTAAAAAATATTGAATAGAAACTATAACATTTCTTGTGGACAAATTTCATGTGAAATAGATTGCATTTAAAGAAAAAAAATATGCAAGGAAATTATAAATTAGCTATGAAGTGATTTTTCAAATTTAAATGTTTGTGAATATTCAAACAATTAATGTTTTACTTTATCTTACTCTATACTGGTGTAGAGCCTATATATATTCTGTCGTAATTTTTCATAGTGTTTTTGTATTATAGAGGACTTGTAATATTTTTTATTTGTTAGTAGATTTGAATTTTACTGCATGAAAAAAAAATAATAACATGCATCAGCTGATGTAAATTTTTTCCTTCAAAATTAAAACTAATCTTTTCTCCGATTTCTAAAAGATTTTATTTTTCTATATCTATTCCTATCAGTTATTTCTTCGAAGGATTACAATCTACCGATATAGAGATATCAACTGCATAAGAAGATGGAAGCTCGACGGATTGTTGACAAGAATCTTCGAAAGTTTGTCGGACCTACTCTATATTGTTTTCCAGAAATCTATTATTCTGCTCGCCAGAAATAGTTGATTCAAGACAATTAGTACATAAATTCAAAGCACGATAGTAATTCATGAAATGTTTGAAAATTTACATTAAACATTTGAAAATGGTCAATTAAAGAACCGATAAGTCAAGATTATTTAAATGATGTCGGTTTAATGTGGTTTAATAGGGCTTTTCCTTAATACATTTGATTAATATTTTTTGTATGCTTTCAATAAGAACCTGAAATCAGTAAAAAAATATTTTCCGAGAAATGTATGAAAATATATTTGAGATATTTTAAAATGTACATAACGTAGCTGTGGGACAGCTATGGATATGAGAAATACTAATGGACGACAGAACATTAGTACAACTTTGCAATATAGTTAATTCATCAGAAAATGTTTCTCGAAGCCTTTTTAGCCTTTTTTATTTTAATGTCCATAAATAGGTTGTATTTATTGTGTCGGAGAATGACCGGCATGGCTGAAACGTTGGAATGTTAAGATAATAAAAAGTGTTGAGACCAAATGGATGTTTTTTATAACTACTAAACATTTACTTTTGATATGTAAAGTTTTATTTAAACGAGTAGCTCTAAATATAGTATATAGGATGAATCAGTTTATATAAACATTAATTTGCAATATTAGGTCACTATATTCATTTATCTCTGGGGCTGACTGGAAATCATTGCTTATTATAATAAAAAGTTGACGATGATTCATGATGACTCATGGTGGGTTTTCAGATTAATGCCTAGTATGACTCATTGTTCCGATCAGCAGCAGAGGAAATGTAAAAAACAAATACATTAATGTATAATTTAAGAGAACGAAAACTCAAAAGAAAAGAGACATATTATAGTAAGGATATTTATTTGACGATTCTTGAAAAAAATCTTAAAGATTCCCCAGTAAATAACTATTCAGCCAATATTTCACCGATTCAAGCATCAACAATATAAAAAAGATAAAATCATATAAAAGTAGACAAGAGACAGCAAAACTTAAAGCAATATTTAAAAAAAAGATTTATTAAATTCATTTATTAAATTGGGAAAGCTCATCTCTCCAAAACCTTTTAATACTTACTTGAGGACACAGGAGGCAATCCCCAATATTTATGTATCAATAAATCATGGATCTACCAATAATTGTTCTTAATAGAGACTGTGGTGCAGTTCAGTAAAAAAAGAAAAAAGTTCAGTAAAAAACCCAAAATGTGATTTGTAAAGGTGATTTGATGGGATTTGTTGGAATTTATCTTAATCCTCCAATTAGGACACCAATCTTCGAGGGCTGTGATATGGGATTGGAGATTTTGGGATACAATTGATGGGTTATTATTAACAGCGAGCAAACATGTGTCATCGGCATACGTGGTGAGGATAGTGTTAGGATTGGTTGGAATGCCAGCTGTATAGACGGTATAGAGGATAGGACAAAGGATACAACCTTGAGGAACACCAGCGGAATGAGAATAGAGGGATGAATAGGAACCATTGTGGTTTACTTGGAAAAATCTATCAATGAGAAAGGAACGAATGATGAGAAAGTATGTAGGAGGTAGGATTTACGGAGTTTGTAAAGCAGTCCCGGGTGCCAGACTCGAGTAATAAAATGAAATTCAAATGAATAAATATTGGTATATCATATGTAATGTGAGAAATTTAGTTGAAACATTACATTTTATTCAGAAAAAATAAATACTCAGGTCAGATTGAGTAAAACTTGAGATTTTGAACTCAAAACTAAAAATAACCCAAAACGTGCAAATTTGTGAAGGAATCCCAGAAGATGTGAATTTGTGAAGGAACCCCAAAACAAGCAATTTTATGCAGTATAAAATTAGTGCTATTTGAATGTTATTTTTATGATTCGAATTTCTTTCGAGGTTAGGCGGAATCTGAAACAAACCTGTAAAATAAATTTTCAAAAACCAATCGAGAATATTAATAATGAAGATAAACAGAAATATGCACAAAAGATCTACAGAACCATATGACTTAAACCTAGTAGACAGCAGATGGATTTAAACGAAAATACATCGTCAAGTTCAAAATAAAATCCAATCACTCCAAACTGTATTTCGTGACGTCGATCCCAAAACCTCTAACCTACATTATTTAAAGTTAAGTTTTGAGAACATTTTAAAGTTTGATGCGTTTATTAACTGATGGCATCTAGGTATGTTTTTCTAGGGGATCAATTACTGGTTAAGGCGTAATGGCCATTTTTACATTTCCGGTTATTTGTATTTTTAATCTTTTTATGGTGCTTTAATGTTTTTATAGATAATGTGAGTTGATAGAGGAAGTGGTTTGTGACTATTAAATGATATCATTCCTGCTTTTCCTTCATATACAACGATATCGCCTTATTATGTTTTTGTCTGGTTTATGCTATATCAAAAAGTTAATTTTCTTTAAAACTATTTTTATATTTAAATGAATTTTAACTCATATTTTAATTTTATTCACAATTTTACTCTAGAAAAAATTCAGTTAGATGTTAAAATTAAGCTCCTCATTTATGCTGTGACGAGAAAAGAGACCCAGAGAATCCAATCAAAAATTAATTATAGCGAGAACTGTTTGGAAACCAAACCAACAAGAAAATTTAGGAAGTTCGAAGACAACATTCCTCAGAGGTTAGGCGCCAAACGGACAATTTACTAATAGCAGAAATTTTTTTAATATTATATTGTGTAAAACAGACAAATAGTTCTGATTATCACCAGATTTTCTATTCAAACCTCTCACTCAGCCTCCTCTGGCTTTCAATTCTGTTCAATTCGGCGTTCAATTCCTGTGCTGTCGAGAAAGAAGCACTGCAATCTTCAAAGTTTTCTCATATCATAATATAATAGTATGCCTATATAGTATAACTATATAATAAGAATGTATAAGTATCCCTGTGTTTACGATTTATTCATCAATCTTGCCTTATTCTATTTTTTAAACTTTTTTGAATCAAACCGGTGAGAACTAAACCAAAAAGTTAATTTTATGTAAATATGTACTATATGAAATCGTTTATCTCTATTCCTATTGTTCTTAACTGGAGTCAAAATGTTATAGTTCACAAAAAAAACTTAAAATAATATTATACTCTAATTAAATTACGTAAAAAGAAACAAAACCTTTAAAGAACGTTTAACATAGAATAAAGACAGAAGAATATATATTTTAAAAGAATTCTAAGTAAATAAAATTAAAATATAAGTCAGCAATGTAAAAACTTAAACAATAAAGCGTAATGATAATTGTAAAAACACAGTCAAATACAAAAAAAAATAAAAAAATAAAGTTAAGTTATAAATCTTCTTCCTCTCCAGTTTAGTTAGTAACTTCGGCATAAGGGCACTTTGACCACACCCGGCTGGAACAAGCTTGAGGCCCAAAAGTTTCAGCTGATGAAAAGTAAGCTTAGTTTGTTGAAAAGTTTCACGGACCAGTTTTGTTTTGTAGGAGCACCAGACCCTTCAGTTCCTCTCACAACGAGGAAGCATGTGTTTTCAGCGAAACGGTTTCAGAACACTCAGATATCTCAGTGTAATAACTGGAAAAGTATATTGTGTGGAATTTTCGAAAAAAGTAAAGTTATGAAGTAAAGTTGATAAGGATTTGTTAGAAAGTTATAAAAATGTATTATTCTAACTGTAGCTTTAATAACAAATTGTTCAACTTGAAGTAGATGGAACATTTAATTAGTAGTAAAAAAGTAGGTTAGTCAAACAATAAATCTAGTATTTCTCCGTCCGGAAGCTATATTTTTGACTAAAATTACTGCACTGATAGAAAATTTAAATAAATAAATAAATATAACAAAAAAAATATGAAAATCTTTACATGTAACCTCAGAGGTTATATCTACAATTTGTCGAATTTTTTTTGGAGATGCTTTCGGAGATGATTCTTTTGTCATAGTTTCGGACTGTGATTAGTATATAGTTATTGTCAAAATTAATATTGGAAATGATAAATAAGACGGACGGAGTATTAGGTTTAGGTTGCATCCCCGAAAGCATGTAGATCCAATTAGAATCTTTTCCTGTTGATGTCAAAACTGACAACCAAAACCTTTTGCTTAACATTCATTCCCATTACTTAATTAACATTGCCAAATACCTAATCATTCATTTTTTTCTCTTTATCAACTCCTTACATTATTAATTATTATTATTATTCCTTACATAATGCACTTAATTTTATTTTTGTCTTTAGACCAGAATGATTGATGACAGTATCTTTATGTACTTTGTGAGAGAGTAAAAAAAGATAGTAAAATAAAAATAAAATTTACAATCTCTAGAGATTAAAAATAAGATAAAAACCCAAGAAAAATCCAACTAATACTTCAATAGAGTTATATTTATAATGTATATATGTGTGTGTATAAAATTTAATAGTTTTGCAATAAAAAATATTATTATTATATAGTTGTATTTTTTTAAATTGTGGATTTAATGAGATTCTAAGAATATTTTTCTTCAATCATTTTGATTAATAATTAATGATTTAAAAATGAATCTTACTAATAAATAAAAATAAATGTGTCTTTAATTTCTATATATAATTTTGTCTTTTAGGCGTTACTATTCTTTTTAGTATGAAGGGTGGTTATATCATATTGACCTTAGGGTTCTCTTTGTCTTATCGGTTTTAATTGAACGGTCAAAATCTCATGAAAACAAAGGGCAACAATAGAGACATCAATACCGAGGCGGGCAGTGATAAAGTCCCTTTGATGAGGACAACCGATTGACCCCTATCATCTACTCCCACAGGAAACGTCATAGGGCCCGAGATAACGAGTGGCAGGATATAGCTTTGTAATCGAGGCCCTATAGAAGGGGGTTCCTGATTGGCTATTGACGCTCCAATTACCTTCGGCCTACTATCGCCCTGGAATTCGCAGGATTGGAGGCGTTTATCGGCAGGGTACACGGCTCTCATTATCTGAGAGAGGAGATGCGCAGTTTCCTTCTGGAATTATTAATATTAAATCAGCGCTTTCCTCTCAAAATTCTGTAAACTGGTGAACTAATTAATAGAGGGATTATAAAATTAATTATTTGCGGCTTATAATATTAATTAGTATTGGATTGTTATCCTGTACATAAAAAAAAGGAACGATTTTGTTTTTAGATATAACCTTCATTCATGTGTTAATGCTAGTAAATAGAATACCTTTCATAAAAAAATATATTACCATTAGTGCATACAATGTATAATATAAATATTAATATAAAAGAGTAAAAGCTAATTAGTTTCTAAAACTCTCACATTGTCATGGTGCGTTTATTCAAAATCTAACGATTTGAGAAAATCGAAAAAATGTGAAAAATCGATTCTTTAAAGTGGCACTTTCGGTCAGTCGATTTTATCGAAAAAGGTGCTGTCACGCTCCAGGCATATGCCCGCCTTATGTAGAATTTCGGTTTCTTACTTCTCGTTTACGACGAGCTAGGCTGTTCACAGACACACAGACCATTTTGCAAAACTAGATTTTTTGGATTCGGGGACCGCTTATTTATGAATATCCGTCATAAACTTGGGTCCGAAATTATTGCACGATCGCAATATATTACTACATGTTCCATATATAGGTATGAAAATTAAAAAAGAATATAGTCGAACTGTGGGAGAAGCAATTTTTTAAATGTTTTTAAGAAGTAAATAGATACGGATAGCTCAACGAGTTTTGTGGATTTCCTAGCTTTTAGTAGATAACAATAAATAGATCCTAAAATGAGGATGACAAAGAATGGCCAGGATCGATGTACACGAGGATATCTATAAAAAATGCATTCTTTATTAATAAAACAAGTTAAGAAAAAAGTTGGTTATAGTGGTGTTGACACACTTGTTAATAATTTTTTGATATTGTCTCTTCCAGGGATCAATATGCTGTGTGCATTGGTAACTCAACACAGCCATTCGAGTTACTTTTCTGTTCAATAAATTTGACAGTTTCGCAGTACTACAACTTTTATAAATTAACAGCGATTGAAATGACGATTATTTTTAATGCAAAATAAATTAGATAAGTCTCTAATGTAATTTAACCTTCCGACATCATCCAAAACTTTATTGGGAGAAGATGGTGGGCGGTGCGGTCAGCAAAAATATACAAATAAACGAAACATACATATTTTTGCCAACATTTAGACCTGAATTTAAGGTCTTCGTCAGGGCTTAAAAAAAAAAAGAGACAACAATCTTAATTCAGGGGTAGACAATATAATATAATAGTAAGCAAGTTTGGAAAAATACTGAACAATAAATTAGATAGATAGTAGTACATTGGTCCTAAAATAATTTAAAACCAGTGTTCAAGTATAGAAATAAACATAACGAAAGCCGTAGAGGAAAATTGAAATGCTGAATAATAGAATACACTGGTACACTAAGTAATAAAAAATGTAATTAATGTATAAAAATAAAGAAAAACGACATAATTAAATGAAAGAAAGGGATATTTGTATGATACAATGGTTAAGAAAGAAAATGGATATTCTACCGTTCATTTCATTATTAATCGACTATTGTGTATACAATTTTCTGACCTTTCGTTCTCATAAATATTTATTTTACAATATTTATTTTTACTTCACAAATCTTTTATTGTATTTAAACCGGCTTTTATAACAACAATTTCCTCAGCAATAGTAACAATTCAACTTTCTAATATGACAAATCTAAAAAAATAATAAAATGTTGATTAACTATGTATATATATATATACATAGTTATATATATATATATATAACTTATGCGTTGTCGGAGGAATAATATTAAAAAAAAGTAGGAAGTTGGGCAGAATAACGGTACGCAATACTA
>NW_027105693.1:53227-67552 GCF_000696795.3 Halyomorpha halys | reverse complement strand
TATATACATATGTTGCTTTCTTTCATTTCGTAACGTTGCTTTTTAAATTGTTCAGCATTTAAATTTTCTTCTACATCTTTTATTATTTTTATTTCTATATTTTCTTGAATACTGGGTTTAAATTTTTTTTTATTTATCATTAAGTTTGTATATTTCTTACACGTCTACAAAAATATATTTTATCTTCTATTAGGATTAATTTACTACCTATCTACCTAATTTATTGTTATGTATTTTTCCAAGCTTGTTTACCATTATTTTCTTTATTATTTTTGTCTCTGTTTGTTATCTCGTTTTTTTTTTGTTTTTCAGCCCTAATGAAGAGCTGGAATTCAGGTCGAAACGTCGGCATAAATATATAAGTTTCGTATATTCGTGTATTTTTGCTGACCGCACTGTTTACTCCTTATTCCAAAACTTTATTTCAATATCATTCTCAATTAATTTTTAGGCAGACTCACTTCTCCGACTAAAAGGATAATTCAATATTTGAAGTCAGAGAGCAGTTGATTTAAGTGGAATTCTCGGGAAGCCATAAAAATACAGTCACACACGTGTATTGTGAGCACGTGCAGCAAACACTCATTTATGGATAGCCACATGCTACTACGAATTAATAATCAAACCGAATTGGTACATCAATGTTAACAGTATTGTTAATTTTGATAAACGAGGTTAATGTTAATTCAATTTGGTTAATGTCAATCAAAATTAACGATATTTTCTAAAAACTACTTTTTTAAAAAAGAATGGCCTTTTTTTGTGTTATGATCTCCCCTTGTGGGATTGTGACATGTCGTACATCGACCAACCTACATGCTTATAATTTCAGAAGAAGTCAGACAAGTAAGGCTATCATGGAGAACGGGGAGTGCAGGGTTTCACGCCGTTTTTTATGTTTAATGTTTTATAAATATTTACAAATTTTAAATGAAAATTAGACATGAAAAAAATATAAAATACAAAGACAACAAAAATAAATCCTCTAACAAATCATAAGGTACATTCTAGATATTAAATTTAAAGGAAAGTATGTTTTTGAACTAGCTTGGATTAATAATTGTGGGTCATGGAGATTGAAAAATTTAGGCTACGAATTAACGTTTATGGATTTACGTAAATAAGCTGTTATACTGGGTTATTATTGTACTGAACTTTACCTTTAGTACAAGAACCCCAAGAGGAGAAAAAAAGGAGGTTAATTCACCCCAATTTTTGATTAATTTAATAAAAACTATGAATAATTATCAGTAAAAATGTATGAATCCGGTAAGAATAAGTAGTGGTAATAAAAAATGGGACTATTTCATGACGTTAAAAAAATTAATTTTCAATCGAAGCTCTATATCTTTAAGACTATTAACTACACTAAAAAAAAACCTAAGAGGACATCATTTAAAGTAGAGTAAATTTCTAAAGTATGAGCCCTAATAGAGCAACTTATGTTCTACAGTTCCCGAGTCATAGTTTTTTAAAAACAACATTTCATAAAAAATGCACAGACAAATCAGAAGATAGTGAATTTATTTTGAGAAATTTATACCTCCTAAACCATTCGACGTACAGATGTTTCTTAGCACACAAATTAAATCTAGTTTAATGTACTATAGATAGTTTATGGCGTTTATCTTCGTAGGAGTTGTAGTATTTACTATATTTGTATAAATAAATTGATTTATTGCTGTTCGAGAGGTTCTTTTAAACCATTAAATACGACTTTTCATAGAAATTGAAAAATTATATATTATTATATATTCTCATATGTTCGTTGTTAGCGTAAACATTCCCAGCTCACCACCATTTTATCCAAATCCCACATTACTACAAATTTAGCAATTGCTACCCATTGTCTGTCAGCTAGTAATAAAATATTACCAATCATTACAGATATATTTGTCAATAGATAACTTTAAAAAAATATATATGGTATTAATAAAAATATATACCGATTAATGTAAAACAAGAATAACATAACTAATGAATTATTTAATTAGATTAATATTTCATATTATGAAGGCACATTTTATTTTAGGATAAAAATTGTTTTCTTGCTTCCTCACTACGGAACATAGGAAAGCTTTGTATTCTGTCAGGAAGTAAAATAAATTGTTTTTTCCATAATCAAAAATATTTATTCATATTTTAGGTTTTATACATCTAGAATAGAGTAAGATATACTTTAGCATGTGAAGGGGAAGATACAGAACCCATGATATATTAGTTTTTTAAAATTTATTTATTTAATGTAATTTACAACTGTACAAAATAATACAATAAGTAAATATGTTGTATGTTTCATATAAACTTGAAAATCTTGAGAAGGAACCACCCATCGGTGGTACTTCAAACATTAATTTAAATTAGAAGGTCCCGTGGCCATCTTCTTTTCAGACGCCTCGGGGACTATCAGGGATTGTTAAGGATGAAAGATTAAGAATTACTGGGTTAGGATGGTTAAGGAGTTTGGAATGAAAGACGCATATCTATTTTGGGCCAAATCTGCAACGAATGGGACGTTAAGGTCTTTGTGAATGAGTTTATTTATAACGTAATAAGGAGCATCAAGGATTTTACGTAGGATTTTGGATTGTAAGGATTGGATGCGGGAAGAATTTGATGGTTTGGTGGAGCCCCAGAGCTCAATTCCATATGACCACATTGGTCTGATTATCGTAGTGTATACTAATTTTTTGTAGTGAATGGGAAGTTTAGAGCGTTTGTCAAGTAAGTGTTGTAGCAATCGGAATCTACGAGCAGTTTTTTGTCGTTTCAGTCTTATGTGTGGATTCCAAGTAAGTCTCTTGATATATTATTTAAAACTTATACTACTATATATAACTAATCTCCTAGCTCGACCACTCTTTTTGACCACCGGTCTTCCACAGTTGTCCATCAGCAGCATGGTGTTCCTTAGAAGTATAAATTAGAGAGGTAGAAGTAGGAAAGGTTTAAAAAAAGATAAACAGAGCTGAAACCATGAGTAAACGATAACGGAGAAAGCCAAACCTTTAAATGGGAAATTATGTCAGCATGAACTGGACAATCGCTTTACCTTATTAAAAGAATTGTAAATATCAATACATAATATTTGAAAGTTATAATGAAGTAGCCTCAGTGTAATTTGATAAAAAATCCTTCCAAAAAGTTTTTATATATTCGGTAGTGGCTAAGATAGACTTAACTCCAGAGGCCAGCTATGACCTCCACCAGTCCCGCAAGTTCTCATGAACGTTATGCCATGCCATTTGTCCCTTTTATCGACAATAATCTTCTTTCTATGCATTAAAATACCCTGGTCCCATATGGCGAATGCGGCCACTTAGTACTTAAACGAGATCGGTATTCTTATCCATTCCGTGGTCAGCTCGAATCCTCGACCTCAATTCTATCTCACGAGTCAAAGGGGCTACTTATGGATACAATGGAAACAGAAGGGAAGACATCCAATCTCGTAAAAGATATTCCACGGAGCTTGGAAGTGTAGATGAGTAGGAGGGAATATTACCGTGCAAAATACGTAATGAACAATTTAACATATATGTGTGGTGAAAATGTGTGATGCTAGCAATAATAACGAACTTTGTTTTGTTTTTTAATTAAATTATTTATGGAAAAAAATACATATTTCTATTTATATTTTTCTAGCGTTATCATTTATATATTTTTTTTGTTCTTTTTTTTTCTGCATTGTGACTGATTGTACTACATTGTAACATTTCTCATCAATAAAAAAAAGTTAAATTTTACAAAGGATCAACACTTTTTTGTTTTAAATATTATTGTTAATATTTAACAATAAGATGTTGGGTATTTCATGTATTATTCTACGCAGACTCACTTGTTAATATTAACTCCTCAAGAATATCAATATTTCAAATAGATGCTAAAATTTTGAAAACGATAAAAAGTTTTAATTATTTTGTAACGGCACAATTTTCAAAATAAACTTTATTACCTTATTGGAAAATTTTGGTTAACTTCATAATTTCCAGAAAATCCATGAAAGATTTTTTTTCTTCGGAATCGCTTGAAATAATATTTGCCCTTCAAGAGTAAAAAATAACTTAATCTTAAAACCATTTTCTAAACTTATTAAAAAAAGTTTTATAATATTATATAACATAATACAATAATTATGTAATGAATATTTATTTCACGGCGGCTCTAAGAAAATGAATCTTGGCATTCACACTCTTGAAAAAAAAACTTTAATAACGACCTCTGAACAAGGTTGGAAATCGAGAGCAATCGGAATTCCATTGTGATATAGTTTAAGAGCTGTGAAGTGGTTTCCAAGGTGCTTGGAGCGTGATGCGTGTGCTCCGTTCGTCATCCCTAACCCCTGAACCCCTCCATTCGGCTCCTTACCCTACCTCGCTTCGACCACTTCACCAATGATTCATTCACCATCAATGCTCGGTACTAATTGGTCCGGGCAGAGCACTCAAACACTCACCGCTGGCAAGTGTTAATCGTTCCTTTCGAGTGGGCCTTACTCACCAGGGGATCGTGGCTCAAGCAGATAACTGTCATGGGAATAATTTGCTTAACTTAATGAATTCTTATTTGAGCTTCTAATGCTAAACATTTGAAACATCCACTTCAATTACTGATCTCTCTATGAAATCGGATTAATTAGATACGATTTTTTTCTTCTTAAGTATGGTTTCTTGCTCTCTTTCAGGGCAGTGTAGCCCAGTGAGTAAGTAGCTGTTTATAACTCCTGGGATGAATTCAGCTGTAGCAGATAATTATTTATTCTGTTTCTACAGCCGTAAGTCAACCATATGTGTTTAAGAGCCCTTCTGAAACAGGCAAGGCATGCTACCATAACTATTGTATAAAGTAGGTAACCTTAATATAGGGAAAAACCTTGGCAGTCATTAATGATCATGAACAAATCACGTTCTTGCAGAACCATTGTTCTGAGTGCCAGAAACAGTGTTTCCTCAACAATCGTCAATCCTGAATAATGGAAAGAACCCCTGCTTGATCTTCTTATTGCAGTGGCGAGCGTCAGGTGTCTGTCAGGGGTAAAACCCGGATATACTATGCTGCCTACTGGTCTATTCTCGTACCCTGCTACCATATAGACTTAGGTAGAGAACGCTTGTCTCCTGGAAGGAGAAAATCATACAGTCGGTCTCGGGATCTACCTCTCACCCTTACATACACCCTTCCAGTGTGATGTGTTCAAAAATTGTATAGGTTATCGTCATAATAGAGTTATTCATTTGACGGGATTCACCTTTTTGGCTCATATATTAAATTACTTAACATAAATTTAATACAAATAAACTCAGTTATTTTTCAAAAAAAAAAAATCGAACATACATCCTCCCTCGATCTCCTCACTCTACATTAATTCATCAACCCTAGAAGTGCATCCTGAGGACACCACTGTTTACGTTTTGTCACATACCTTTGAAAAAAAAAAACTGTATGGACATATTGGGACATTGTAAATAAAGATTTTGAGGCTTTCAACTCGCCACGTGCCTTAGTTGACATCCAAAATTCGTCAAAGAATGTGTTTAAACTTGTCTAGTCAAATCTCTGAATCCCAATGTGCACTTCGGTGAAGTAAATGTTTTTTCTTGGGAGGAGTACAGATTAATCCAAGTGTGGCATTCGTTCACACGTCGAGGTAAGTCTTTTTTCAATATTTTTTCTTTCAAAGCATGGTCCAACCCTTACATGCATAGTGTTACTCTGGAGGAACATCTTATATTTTTTAATCTCAGCAAATTCTCTTGGGACCTCAAAATCGTACCTCTGTCGAACAAGAATTACTCTTGGAGTACCAGATGAGATCAATTGTTGTACAGACTTTTAATTGTTATAAATTGTAAGTTCCTCAGAAATTGCCCGTTGGATTTCTTCCTTTTCCTTCTACATGGATATATGCTTCAAGAAAATTTTACATAATTTATTATATATGTGTAATCAATTATAATGCGATTATTGCCTTTAAATGTGCTTTGGTCATTAATTATCACAGACATTAGTCATATAATAGATATTTTTTACTTAATACAATTTTCTAGATGATAAATTTCATATATTCTTACTAAAATAATGTTCTGCAGTATAATTAACAATACTGGTATTTAAAAAAAAATAGCTTAATTGAATAAATATATTCCAAATATTAAAAATTAGGGAAACTCCAGTTTGGAATTTTTCGAAATTTATTAATAGAGCGCTCTCCCATCGGCGGTAGTTCAAATGCAAGAACTTCCTGCCCAGAGGAAACAACCCAGAGGGATCGGGGAAGCACAAGGGTAATCGGTTTCAATTTAGTACGCCCGGCTTCCCACAGGGTAGGCAATAAAGCAATTGGGGATAAACAGATTAAGCAAGGAACGGGAGGAGATAACAAACCTAAATATAAAGATGATAAGGAGATAAAACCTTAAAGATCAAACGATTCTTCCCAAGATAAAATTAGCCAATGAAATGATAAGAAGAAGAGAAAAATTAGCGCCGAATGTAATATTCACACGTGCACTCAAATACTATAGTAAAATGTCTTCCCGGAGAATAGAAAATTTGGAAAATCTACAATTAGAAAGTAAGAATGGTAATAACTAAATGTAAAAATGGTCATGTTTAAACTAATCAATAAGCTAGCGCGTGGAAGTAGTTTTGCCTCATTACTTATATAACCAAGTTTCATTGTTTTGTTGTCTTAATATGTATGCATTCCTAGGATTAAATACTAGATCTCAACAATTGATTTATTCTCAAGAAAACGTCTCCTTTATCAAATCCTTCGTCATTTTTGCAACATTCTTCTGGAATTCTGTTACCAAATCTATTCACCAACTTTCATGCATTATTTTCGTTAAAAATCACATATTCCTTTACCTTCTACATGATCAAACAACCGTGTCAATGTAAACAATCAGTATGTGTATGACATGGAGTAAAAATGGAGTAAACGAGCATGTAGAGAAACTATCCATTGCCACTGTAATCATATTTTTTGACTAGAAGGTCTTGAGGTCATCTTCTTTTCAGGATTGTTAAAAATAGAAGAAGCAAGGTTAGAAACTAGTGGGTTTGGATGGTTAGGGAGTATATAATAGGATTGAAATCTGGTTCGGGTTAGATCGGTTACATATGGAACATTAAGGTCTTTATAGATGATATTATTTATGACAAAGTAAGGAGCATTAAGGATCACGAAGGATTTCGGATTGTAAGGATTGGATACGAGAGGAATTCGAAGGTTTAGTGGAGCCCCAAAGCTCAACTCCGTATGTCCAGATTGGCCTTATAATTTTCATGTAGATCAGTCTTTTGTAATGAATTGGAAGTTTAGACCGTGTGTCTAGTAAGCATTGTAATAGTCGAAATGAACGTGGAGTTTCCTGCATTTCATGTGAGGATTCCAGGTTAGTCGTTTGTCCAAATGTAGTCCAAGGTAACATATCTGTTCTACAGAGGTAAGAGGAACATTAAAGTATACTGTAGGGTAGTCAGTAGGTTTACGATGAAAGGTAAAGGTGATTTGATGGGATTTATTCTGATCCTCCAATTACGGTGTCATTCTTTGAGGGCTTCGATATGGGATTGGAGAGTTTGTGATGCACTTAAAGGGTTTAATTGAAACTTAAATACCAGAATTTTATAAATATCTTAAGATGAAAGGGTCGATAGCTAATATTCATCAATGAGTATATTTATAGCTTCTTTAGAGGAAATAAAAAAAAGATTATATAATAATAACAAAAAAATAATAATAATGCACAATCCTATTGGAAATATAGGAACCTATAGAAATAGATACTTTATATAGAATCAAATACAAACAATAGAAGCTTAGTTAAAGTAAATTAGATTAATTCTACATTCCGAGTCAACATATAGATTAAAGAACCTTTGACTCATTATATATTGTATGAAATATAAAACATATCAAATTAATAGATTTATATATTAATATACTTAATTTAAATGCATATCTGTAAATTAATTATAAAAGTATGATACTATCTTCCAGTTCTAGGAAACAAAATTAAAAAAAATATAATAGGATGTCTCATTAAAGAGAAAAATGGATAAGCAGATTTTCGTTGGTTCTAAGCAGATTGCAGGCAGCAACTTTTTACAAAGGCCGAAGCTTGTTTAGTAGCTTGCCTTTTGATGAGGAGCTTTATCTTATATCTTCTTGAACAAAGTTGAAAGTAGAGTTTCCCTCCAATCTATTTTCGAAATCATCAAAAAAAGTTTCACTCAGAAAAAAGTTAAAAGGTAAATCTATCTCACAAGACTTTAGAAGATATTTTTAAATTGAGGTGTGATCATGTAAGGGGCATAATCATTTAAAATAGCAGTGTTTTGTAGATTATCAAAACGGATAGATAGACAGAAGGAAAGGAATATAAAACTTATTAAACAGAATAAAACAAATATTTTAATAGCTAAAAGCTAATAAAGGTGGAACTTCCATAGTTTTGAGGGAAGAGTGTAAAGATGTGGTAAATAAAACTAACTAAAACGGAGATGTCATAAAATAGTTTTTATTCAAGTAAAGGAACAGTTGGGATAACAAAGTAGTAGTAGTAGGTTACAAGACGGGTATATGTTTGATGTTACAATGTGGGCGTTGGTATATACCAGTGTTTTAATTAATTAATTTGTAATGATTAACAAGTACCATTAATTTTGTCTAATGTAATGTAATATAATACATTTCTTTTTGAAAAAAAATGATCTATAGAAAAAAATACGAACTTAATTATTCTATCTTCACAATAATGTAGTATTATTGAAAATTTAAAAAAAAAAAATCCCAAATTTGAGTAACGAACCAGTGAAGGTTCTGTCAATTCAGGTGCCATCGTAACAGGAAAAAATGAGATCACGAAAATCACATCTTCCATCAATAGGTAAAAGACAAATTAATATGTTTATATAGTGCATCAATCTATCATGAGTAGGGATTTATGGAATAAAATAATAAGGAATCTATACTAAATTATTCATAGCTATGTTCTCAAACTCAACATTGAAAATATTTTATTTAATTATATCTGCCAAATTATTATTTTAATTAAAATTATAATGATAAAATTTGTATTAATTTTTGTAAATTCTTTACGTTTAAAAAGGAGAGACTTTTATTTTAGTAAAACATAGAAATAAAGCTGATATTATAAGGTAAGTGACACATAATCATTACAAGACATTTTAACACATCTGTTAATCTGTTGTAGTCTCTGGTGTACACACTTTGATCTTATCTGTCAATTATTGCTAGCAATAAAATTTTCATATTAATTCTTATTCACAAAACAAAAAAAAATTGTTTATTATTTTGGTCCTGGTGTTGTTCTTGTATTTAATTTTTTTATCTCATCATATTAACAAATTAATACAAACAACTTCTTAGGAATGAAAATCCAGAATAAAACAGAATATGGAATTGAGTGAAAACCATATGTAAAAGTTTTTTTTATCAATTTATTTATTGTTATTTACAACTGTATAAAAAAATATATATACAACAAGTAAATCGGTTGTAGGTTGCATAGTAACATGATACAAACATGTGGAGAATCTCGAGGCCTTCTTCTTTTCAGACGCCTAGGATTATTAGGTAATGAAGGAGAAGCCAAGTTAGAAGCAAGTGGATTTGGGTGGTTGGGAAGTTTATTATGGAAGGAATGGTATCTGGTTTTGGCCAAATCGGCAACATATGGGACATTAAGGTCCTGATGGATAACTTGATTTGTGACAAAGTAAGGAGAATTAAGGATTTTACGAAGGATTTTGGACTGTAAGGATTGGATTCGGGAGGAATTCGATGGTTTGGTGGAGCCCCAAAGCTCAACTCCGTATGTCCAGATAGGCCTTATAATTGTCATGTAGATTATGTAGAAGTTAGAAGCAGAGTACAAGAAATCATGTTCCATCATTATATAGTAAGATACAATGTACATGAATACGTTGTAAGCCCAAAACGTCGTATAAAAAATATAGAATAGAATTGTATTCTAAATGGAAGTTTTTCACCTCAATTATTAACCATATTAACAAATTGGTTTCTTAAATTTTTGCAACTTCTTGAAAATGGGGTAAACACGAAAATCATTTTGCTTGTTTTAAAACATATAATTAATCCTAATGCTTAACTACATTTTGTAAGCAAAAATGCTATCTATACTGAGCTACTATTTTTTATTAGATACTGTTAATTGTTTTAATAAAGAAAATAAAGGCAGGTAACCTGTAATCTAATATTATTGTTTGTTTAATATTAGATTACAGGTCCGAAACAAACTTTTTCAGTAATACATCATATCACATTACTCACACTGCAACCTTCCCTTCTACTCCTTATATCCTCCAAGCAACTTTTCCATACATTTAACATAATAACACAATAAATAAAAGTTTGGATTGCTACTTTTAACTCCTACAGACAGAGCCTTGGGTTTTGTTGAGAGATGGTAAAATTGTCCAGAAGGGGGTACAATTAATGTTTGTTGCAATCACAAAATACTTAGACAAGAGAAAAAACGGAGGTAATAGTTATCTCGTGCTAGAGACTATTTGTAACTTGTCAAATCCCAATACCTCTTAGAAATGAATAAATGGAACGAAATCTGATCTCTCGAATCTTACACTAACTTACACCGTACACAGTGTCAGGACACAGTGATATACAATACATTCTTTTGAGAGAGTACACGATACCGGGAAAAGAGTCTTTGATGTAGGAACAGAGAGGATAAGCGGTCGGCTGGTTCCATTCAAAGGCCTTCTCTCATTGGACAAAAGGCTATTTCAGAAACTGAAGCTGAATGGCTCTTCAAATAGACCAGTGACTCAAGTGTCGTGCCGCTCTGGTGAGTCAGTGCTCATATTTTCTGTCACCCGATCGGGAAAAACAAGAGGGTGTGTTCAAAATAGCACTGCCTGTCTACAGGTAGCCATCCTGAAATATTTTTGAATTTCGAAGATTCCTGTCAATTTAATTAGTATTTTGAAAAAAAGAAAATACTCACAAAATGAACATGTAATAAACTTGTTGATCATTTTTATTTTTTTTTTTGGAGAACGTCAAATTTACTAAGGAAAGATAAATGGGCATCCTGTGTACTGTAGCAATTTATGTTAAATCAACTAATCAGATCAAATGATTATGATGTTCTTATTGCAATTGAAATGAAAAAAATTCAAATAACATAACTTTTAATAATGATAAATGTGAAATCTTTAGCTTAGATGTTAAGTCTCTTTTACAAGCAAAGATTGTATTAGCTTAGTGGAAGAAAATTGGAAAGCCACTGAGAAGAATACTAACACTGAAGAAAAAAGAGTTGCTCTTTTTATATTAAATATAATTTCTTTAAATATGAAGGTCAGTATTTTAAACAAGGATTACCGATCGGGGGGGAGGGGAGGGGGGAGCGGGGAGTAACATATGTATAAGGTATAGATGTTAAACAGGTAATTAGTTTATAAAATTTTAATAAATAATATGATAATACAAGAGCCCAAGAAGAGAAAAAAGACTGTTATTTTATCCCAATTTTTTATTACTTAATTGAAAACTAGGTATAATTACTGGTCAAAATTGATGAGTCTGCCAAGTATAGGTAGGGGGAATAAAAAATTGTGGCTGTTTCAAAACGTTAAAAATAATTAATTTTTTATTCGGAGCTCAAAACTTTTACAACTACCAACAACAATAGAAAATATAACAGAGTATCATTTAAAGTAGAGTAATTTAGTAAAATTTAAGCCGTAATAGAGCTATTTACGTTTAATAGTTCTCGAGATATAGCTTATTGAAAAGCAACATTTCATAAAAATGTTGTATGGAACGTACTGAAAGATCAGTAGTTAGTTAATTTATTTTGAGAAAATTATATCTCAAAAACCATTTGACGTACAGATGTCTATTAGCACTAAAATTAAAGCTAGTTTAATGACCTATAAAGTAGTTTATGATGTTTATTTTCGTAGGAGTATTTCGTAAGAGGTTTCATGAAATTTGCTAAAATAAATTGATTTATAGTTGTTCGGACAAATTTTCATTTGCTAAATTTATATTCATATGTTAATATCATAAAAATACTAACCCTATGAAGATAAGTGTCATGAACTTTATAGTAAGTTAAATTTTATTTATTTTGATTGCTGGCAGACATATGTGCGTCTTATGGTCTAGAGATATATGATAAACGTTATAAACTATTTTATAGTAAATTTAACTAACTTTAATTTGAGTGCAGGCGGACATCTGTACGTCAAATGGTTTTTGAAATAATGTTTTCATAAATCAAACTTATTTGTCCGAAAAACTATAAATCAATTTATTTTAGTAAATATCATAAAAACTACTATTTTGACGAAGGTAAAGGTCATAAAATACTTTATAGTCAAATTATTTAGCTCTAATATGAGTGCTAATAGGCAGCTGTACGTCGAATGGTTATTGAGTTATAGATTTCTCTCAATAGATTCACTAACTACTGATATTTCAGTACATTTTTATGAAATGTTGCTTTTTAAAAAGCTATATCTCGAGAACTATTGGACGTAATAGCTCTATTATGGCTCATATTTCAGGAAATTTACTCTTCTTTAAATAATGTACTTTTAGATTTTCTAGTGTTGTTGGTAGTTTATTCGATATTTTTATCCATAAATATATTATTAAAAGATCTTCATCTTTCAGCTTCCAGCCTTGGTACATTTAATTTTCGTGTTTCTGTGCTAAGTGAGGGGGGAATTCTAATGGATACTTTTCTTAACATAACAAGGTTACTTGGAAGAAATTCACTTTGTAGGGAATAATAAAACCTCAAAAGACAACATTTTTTAATTCGACTTCTAGAAAAAAATAATTCACAATCCCCGTGCAATATGAATTTTGTTAGAAATTGAACTTGCATTTTGATCTGGTGCTCTCCATATAAGAAAATAAATAATTCTAAAAAAAGAAATAAATAGTTTCAAATTTTAAATAATAGAAATTAAATATACCGCTCTAATTAGTTTAAGGAAAAAAAGAAAATTTTATTGGAAGCCGCATTTTAGTCAACGAAGAAAAACCTTTGCCCTCTGCTGAAATATAGTGATACATAATGAAAATAAAGTTCCCCACAATTAGTGCAATAGATGCCAAAGAGATATATCTTCGACCAGCATCTACAACAAATAACACGGTACGGCATGGTCATTTCATAACGATTCCAAGAAAATTTGTCAATATTTCATTAGCATTGTGGACGAAGAGGGGAGGGAATAGCACTATACAGATATAGAAACTAGTTATTAGATATCGATCCTTTCCATTGAAATAAAATATTTATAAGAGTCTCTAAGCTTAATTACTACGGAGAACGCGTAAATACAGAGTACTGAAATAGATAAATAATTACTAAAAAAAAAAAAAGTTCTTATATAGATCAGAGTGGCAGAAAAATACATTAAAATAATATCAAACAAACAATCTTTGGTCAATCTAGAGGACTTTGGTTACATGAAGGAACAGAAAGGCTATTGAGAGAGCATTTTGAAGAGGTGCCGTACCCGGGAGTACAGTTCGATCGTACACCCCACAAAGAGAAAAGTGTATTTGGAAGCGAACTGCATTCCGTTCGGTCCTCCAAGTGGAATCAAAAGCATACGAAGTCTGAATTTTGATGGATTTAAAGTGCCATATGAAACATAATTGTTGATACTTTCTTTTTATGTTTATATTTTTAAAAATAAGAGACCATTGAATTTTTACGCATATTTCTAATGGTAGAGTTGTAAATACTCATCGTTTCAGGAGTGAAATCTGACTTAATAGATTAAAATTATTTTGAAATCCAGAAAATTGTATAATAAAATAAATTAATACATATTATTGGGGATTAGTGATTTGTTAACTTTAAAAAAAAGACCTCACAATGTGGGCTATTTCATAGCTACAATTATGGGTTTTCAAGAGTGGCTCGTTTAAAGCATTTCGTTTTTGCTTTTGCTAAGCCATTTTCACCCCAATGTTTATTGATGGAACAAGGAAGTTGAAAACTTTAATTTAACATTCTCTTCAGGAAAGCTTAGATGATTTTGTTATATCTTGGCTAATATTCTTTAGAATTAGATAGCATTAAAAAATAAATCTTGTAAATTATTGTGGCTATAATGCCACAGAAATTTTATAATTCTAGAATTATTTAACTTTTTTTTTCTTTTAGGTTTTTTTTTTTTTTTAATTAGATTTATTTATTGATAGATATTACAATCTGCCACACAGTTGTGGGCAATAGGTAATATTGATAAATGATCTCATACATACTAAAATAAAAAAAA
>NW_027105693.1:50663-53177 GCF_000696795.3 Halyomorpha halys | reverse complement strand
AAAATACTAAAATAAAATAAAAAACTCTTAAAATATATACAAACAAAAGGATCTTTTAGGTTTTAGATATATTTTTTGAATCATCAAAAATCAAAACAATTTGAAACGCCGACTAATTCCAAATCTGCAGCATGAAAGGAACCATCATTAATAATGTAAACTTCAAAGATATTGTCGTTTAAGAAATAGTGATCAATAAGTCAGGTCAGTGAGTGTATGGTTATAGGCCTGCCTCATTATATAACTAATAGCATATCATATTATTATAAATCATTTATTGCAAATTATCAATGAGAGTACGGGATATAATAACTAAAAAGAGGAATAAATAATAAATATTATGTTTTGAATGTTTTCAGTGATCGAAACTGTCCTTGGAATTATTCCCTTGTAATTATATATAATTTAATTAATATAATTGGCATATTAGTATTGTACATTATATATTCTGTTATGGATTAATGGCAGATAATTGCTTCATTCCTCAATTTGAAATTCTTAATTTATGTCATAATAACAGTAGTGTAAGTTTTTTAAAAATTATTATTAAATATTAATTTTTATACTTTAAATGTCTTCTAGTAGTAAAATACTGAAATTGTGAAGAATAGAATTTATTAATAAATATTAAGATGACAGGTAATACAGGTAAATTAAAACATATAATGGTGCAAATTTATTTTAAAAAATATATATTTTCCCTTAAAAGTTGTGCTTTGTAGGTTTATTTTGACTGTAATAAATTGGCTTAGGAATAATGGCCTGCAAAGTTTTATAGACCAAAGTTGTAACAAGGTTGTAATACGAAAATTAAGGTATGCAAATTATAATATTTATGACACTGATAATAATAATAATAATAATAATTAAAGCTTTTATTTTATTATATAGTCCCTGATGATGGCCAGATCAGTCGAAACGTAGGTCATGTAATATGTTTTAATAAAGAAGGTTGAGACTATATGGATAATATTTTTAATATTAATAAAACTACTAGTCTTGAACAAGATATTAAAAAAAATATAAATTATTTTTATTATTATACAATTTTATATTTAAAATGGATGGATTATTCTTACCCTTTTTTATTTACATTTAATAATAAAAATTAATTCCATTAAAAAAACAGACAGCTCCAATAAAGTTTTTTATAATAAATGACAACTACAAATTATTTTACTATTTTATTACTAAGCGAGAATAAATATGAAGTGGAGTAAATAAATATGTAATAATATTTGTGGGATTCTTAGAGATTCCAACCGCCCACTTTCCTTTGTAATAATATATATTTTAATCAATACTTATATACATAGTCATATTTTAGTATTGTTGATTATATATTCTTTTCATGGTGAATAATTCTTCCATTTTTTAGTTTAAAACTAAATAGGAAGAGTAGCGCAGGAAGTGTTTCAAGTAATCTATTTAAATGTTCTAGTATACTTTAGAAAGTTTCGTAGCTCCTCTTTGGTCGTATATCACTGTGACATAAGAGGTCACTTGGTTTTCTTAAATCCTTTTAAGTTTTCTTCTTTTTACTTCCACACCAAGCCTAGCCCCATTTATGGCTTCTAGTTTAATCACCTCTTGCTATGACTGAGGCAAGTGAAGCTTCTAAAACTTTAAAACAATACGGATAAAATTCCATCACTTTCACGAATCACAATAATCAGAAATTTAATTATTAACAGTCAAATATTTGACCGTGAAAATATCATTTGATAATCAGATCGGAAGAAATCGGATGGGCTCTATTTTATCCGATTAGAATTTCTTTCAGTAAGGAATATAGTCACTTTCTGATTCTTTAATATTTTGTAATAATCTATTGTTTATTATTGCTAAGAATGCGCACTGGTTATTTATTTCAAATAAACAAAGTTAAAGGAACGTTTTAAAAGAATTTCAAGTCCTGGGGAACTATTTCAATGATGATAACACCTATCCGGTATTAAATCTCACTTAATCGTACATTGGTTTACTGAGTTCACTGAAACAGTTAGAGCCATTTCAGAGAGAATCCTAAAAAAGTGTAAAATCGAATTTCTAAAGTTTTTAGTCTCTTTCGTTCTTGTTTGATTTAAAAAATGTATAGCTATTCTGGATTTTCTTTTTAGAAAGTTGATTATATTATTTTTTTGAAATTGTTGAGGAGAAAAAAAACTTCCAAATAGAATATAAGTTATTCTATATTTTGCATGTACAACGTTTCGGAACAATTATTCCATAATCATTCATCTTTCAATCTTTGTCGAAGAAGAAAAGCCCCTGGAAGGCCAACGGACGAAAGAAGTGCAGACGACTGAAACTTACAGCCAAAAATTGTAAAGTTTCTAGTAAAAACTGTAAATCAATTTACTACCGCTGCATATCTGTTTTAGTAAATACACACATCAGATAAGTGATAGTCTTGAACTATAATTTTGGCAAACGAATTAGATATTAGTGTCAATACAATAATTATGAAACCCCCATCATTCTCCATTTCGTATGGAAGAATAATTAATTATA
>NW_027105693.1:25926-50604 GCF_000696795.3 Halyomorpha halys | reverse complement strand
TATATATATGTATGTATATATAATAGTATATTATATACTATAGTCAGTCTTAATTATGATGATGTCAGCCTGTTCAAGCTCTCATTCATAAATTCACCTCATTGGTATATAAATTTAGCATAGCTTAGTAAATTGGTGAACATGAAACCACTGGAAAGGATATCAACTTAGTAATTAAACGCAATTATATCTAGCATGCAATAGCAAGGGGGTCTCTGGTATGCAATTCTTGGTGTTAAAAGATAGGTAAAACATTTATAAGAACTGTAGGTCGGTTCCCGTAAGGAACCGCTAAATATATATAATAGAAATACACAAATATATAATAAATGATAGAACCCCCATACGCCTGAAAACCTCAATTAGCTGGAAATAGCAATAGATTAGCCAAATGGACGTCTTTCATAAATTAATTATATTTGATTACTTTTATAGATTCAAAATTAATTTAAAAAAATAAAACAAATCCATGAGAAAATAGCTAATAGTGACACATTTTGGAAAGAAATATTCTTCTTCTAACAAATAAATAACTAACTAAATAAATGAAAATGTTGAATAGTTTTCTTTAATAAAGGTGGTTACAAACAAATACGCTCATAGTTTTACATATTATTCTATCAAAGGAATAGAATAAACTAGAAAATAAAACATGAAATAAAACAGTGGTGAGCGTTTCACTGTTTAAGAATTACCTGATGGTGCTATAAACTTTATTGGTAGTCATACAAATAAAATGCCCCATCGCGAGGGCTAATAAATGGGAAATGGTTCAACCACCTGGTCCTGTGAAAATGGGAATTTTTCAGGCTTTTTACAGGTTTGCAATAAAACATGTTGCAATTCCTGAAGATATTGTGTTATCTAGAACCTTCTGTAACTTTATCGAGTGTTAGTCGAAAACAATTACATAACAACAGTTAGTAAGTGAGGCTAATTTGAAAGGTAATAAAAGATAACTCAAATATATTTATAAATAAAAAAAATTATAAATGTATTATATCTTAAACTTCAGTTCAGTTCTATTTGAGCTACCGAGGTAATACCTTCGACAAGCGATATCCTAGCGAACTGCTAGTGCTGTCAATTTGCTTGACTTCTGGTGGAAAGAAACTAAAAGTAGATGCAAAGGGTCGCCAGCTTCAAGAATAATGGACTGAAGAATGTTTTTTCTTGCACAATGGTAAGCCTATTATAATATCAGCTTGTCAAGACGAACCGTTGTCCGACGTATAGAAATGATGGCTAATGATATAAAAACAACATTGACTGACCATATGGCTGGTTTTGAATCATTTCCCATTGCATTAGACCAGAGCACCGATTTGTCCGAAACAGCTCAACTGGCTATATTTATTCGAGGTAGTGATAAAGAGTTCACTGTTACTGAGGAATTGCTTGCTTTACAGCCACTAAAAAAAACAACAAAAAAAAAACACTACACGAGAGGACATTCAAGTTCAAAAAAGGTAATCACAAGTTTTGGCTTGCCATGGTCAAAATTAGCTGGTGTATGCACAGATGGTGCATATTCTATGGTCAGATTACGTAAAGGTTTCATCGGAGTTTTGGATGAAAAATCAATTAAATTAAATATGGAAAAAGATGATTTGAAAGGCTTTCATTGCATTATCCATAACTTGTGTTCTAAGTCCATTCGACTCCAGAAGTAGTAAAAAACGTCAATTTTATTCGAACCCGAGGGCTCAACCATCAGTTCAAGTCTTTTTGGATAAAATATCAGCCATATATGACGCGTAACATATTGTTGTGAAGTCAGATGGCTAAGCAAAGCTAAAATCCTGAAACGGTTTTACGAGGTTAGAAATGAGATAACAGATTTTATGCAAATAAAAGATAAACCACTATCTGAATTGATTGAACCAAAATGGATATGTGACTTAGCATTTCTGGTCGACCTTACAGGCTATTTGAATGATTTAAATTTGAAACTTCTAAAACAAGTAGTAAGTTAGTAAATGATTTGTACAGCCATTTGAAAGCTTTTCAGAACAAAATTCGCTTTTGGGGGGAACATTTGCTGTCTGGTACTATTTCACCACGCTCTCTGCGTATGAAAATATTGTTTATGCTCAATATGCTGAAGAACACAAGTTTCTATCGGAGCAATCATCGAACAAATTTAGCGATTTCAAAATATGGAAGACTGTTTCAATTCATTTAATACTCTAACAAAAAGTAATGTAAAAACTTTTTGTGTAGGAGAAAACTCACTCCTAAAATTGAAGACTTGAAGAATCTAAATTTAAATGCGTAGTTGTACAAGGCTGACTGACGATAATTCGGAAAATTCTTTACGTCTTTGTATCAATGGCATTTATCCAAACATCGATGAATTAGTTTCTAAAATTCAATTTTTATAATCTGTAATAATTCCAAATTTCACAATTTAATTATAATTATAATTTTGTACCTATTTTTTTCATTTAATTTTGCTATTTTAACAAGTTGTATTATAATAACAATATTGTATTATTTCATGTCTGATATTTATCGTTAAAAATATGAACACTACTTTTAAACGCGGCCCATAAACGTATTTGCACATTAAAGTTTGGCCCACTACATGTCAAAGGTTGCCCATAACAGGTTTAGACTATTACGGATGGAAGCTATACAATTTTTAAGCTAGATAAATACAATATGAATTGATCTCAATTAATAAAAGTAATATATAAGAAGATATATTCGTAGGGCGAAACGTTGGCTCAAATAAAGATAGTACAAAATATTACTATTTGAGTTTAATTTGACCGTACCCGGGCCACATTCCATTTATTTAAAAAAAAAAAAAAACGAAAGAAATATATTTTTTAAACATATATAAAGTTACACAAAAAGCTATTCCGAGAAATTATAAAACATGACATGATGAAATATAAACTTATAATTAGTATCTGGTTACTAATTACGGAAATTCCAGGAATCCTCTTGTCCATGGTTCATTAGAGCACTTGAAATCTGAATGGCATTCAAATCCTACTCAATATCCCGATACCGAAGCCCTGGAGCCATTCTATGTGCACAACACTCCCACAGTTTGCTGCCCAGAATAATCAGGTTATTTAATTAGGTGGGGCTAAATACCATTGAAATAATAAAACTTGCATTGCCTTTTTCTTTAGTAACCGATTAAACAGACAAAAATGTTCCTTTGTTTGTTTACTGAAACACATACAAATTTACCACGGATTACCATTTATGTATATACAAATTTACCATTATGTCTGATGTCGGTTTGTTGGTAAAAATCGAGAATGTCATTAATTGAATTTGGAGCATTCAAACAAGCAAATTTCAGTTTTAATGTTATTAAAAGAACATGGGCATAGGCAGATGGGAGCAGGGGGGAGCTGTGGATCCCCCTAAATTATTGAGACCCAAGAAAAAAAAGAAAGAAAGAAAATAGTGAACTTATTTGACAGAAAATTTCTTTCTGGAAACACACTATAATTAAAAAGGTAACATTGCTAAGTTGACATCTCCTCAGATCACAACTACATCTTTGAAGGGATAAGATGGGTAGGAGTCGATTCTTCGATAAAAAAGGTAAGATTTAATGAGCACAATTATTCGTCATTTCTAAAAATAATGGGGAACACGTATAAAAAAGAACCTTTTTTGGATTCCATTGCTCCTATTATAACTTACAGTTCGCCAGTTCAGTTATCTCAGATTGTGTGTTAAAAATAAATGAAACAGGCCAGCATCATAGAAGAGATTGTTAATATTTTTTCCAGCAATCCCAGAAGGATGATGCTGTCATAGCAAGCCCCTTTATATGTTTGTATTTATTATGTGTATTGTTGCAAAATAATTAGGTTTATACTAGATTTTCAACGATTTATTGCAATTATGTACACTTAAATTTTAAACATTTAAAAATTTACCCAACGTTTCAAAATGGACTATACCTATATATACCACCTAAACCATTTTATATTTATAAAATTATCTTAAAATTAATTTAGGAAAGAAATAGTATATCTAAAAAATGTTAGAAACAAAATTAAATTTATCGAACCACCCTATAACAATAAATTTGATAAACGTACGTTAGACTATATCGTATTATATCTATTAAATCGTTTACCAGAAGAACTAATAAATAAATTAACCTTGAAAAAAAGTAATAAAGAAATATTTAACTGGGTACTTTCTTAATTCTATGATTTCCCATAATTGATTTTGATTCGCCAAATGACCATTTAAATTAGCAATGAATGTGTGTGCTTAGTAATAGATACTATTGGATCCTTATTTTTATCTCATTCTGTATTATCTTGTTTTATTCTCATTATTATATTAATTCACTAATTGTAAATTTGCAGCTTTATTATTCACATCATAATCATTTCAGTTATTTTTTTAAATTTATTTATTTAATGTAATTTACAACTGTACAATTAATAAATACAATAAGTAAATCTGTGGAATGTTTAATCAATTATTTTTATTATTATTATTTTTAATTTAATTTTTTTCCAATAATTATATTTTATTTTTATTTTCATTTTAGTAGTTGTTAATTAAATTATTACTTTTATCTATGTATATATAGTTGACCGTAAAAATTGATATATAAGAAGATGGTCAGGGTTGCGGTCAAAAGAGAAACAAAAATAGTTTACAACTATTTTTATTTTTATTTTAAATGGAATGTGGCCCGTGTGCGGTCAAATTAAACTCAAATAGTAATATTTTGTACTATCTTTATTTGAGCCAACGTTTCGCCCTACGTTGAAGGGCTTCGTCAGGGCTGTTTTAACGGAAGTCAAAGTCACAGTCTGACTTTTTTTTTTGTTTGACTTAAATGAATGTGCATAGAATTCTATTGCAGTCGGGGTATTTTATAATGAAGTGTTTATCTCTATTTTCTATTTCTAATGTAATTTTTATTTCATTTATTAATACATACGGTCAATCAGAAATCTCTCAGTTTGTAACTCCGATGAAAAGTAAGATACCTTTCACTTCTTGGAAATCTGTCGCAAGTATAGTGAAATTAAAATATTTTGGGCAACGGACCAGAACTCCAGTAGAATTATTCACTTTGTTAAAAGTTAGAATTGCACACAAAAAACTTATAATATGCATATATATATATTATTAATAGTATATTATATAGTTAAGTTTAAAAAATTGTCAAATTGGGTTTATAAAGAAAGGTATGTGTATAGAATTCTATTGCAGTCGGGATCTTTTATAATAAAGTGTTTATCTCAATTTTCTATTTCTAAAGTAATTTTTAGATTGTTATGTTATTTTGATGCTTTTAATTTTATTATCAGATCCCTACTACAGGAGAACCCAACTTTAAGTTAAAGAATGCCTACAGTTTTAAACAGGGATGAATTTTGTTCATAACTTTATATGACAAATATTAGCAGCAAATATGAGATAACTTATTCAAAATTATTTCTAAGATATTACTTTACAGTTGTGTAAAAATAATGAAAATTATTTTTTTTTTTTATGGATAGTATGTCAGCTTTTCATGCGTAAAGTGAGAAATATATTATATTTAATTAGTTTAGTTATTACTTAGTTACTTAAATTAACATTAGTTTCAAAATGTTCTCTCTGGAGAAACATTGGTCTGAACTGCTGAGTCCACACCCAACTCCAGGAGGGGGTAGGGAGTGCTAATTGCTTTAGTAACGAAAAGCAAACCCAAGCAACCTCCTCGGGGAGTACTGTGGCCACCGACTGTTTCCAAACTGTAAACCATGAATAATGGAACAATGCTATATACATGGAAAAGTAATGGAACAGGGTGAAAGGCGGAATAAAAACGATTTAGTAATCCGGTTAAGGACAATTATCTTCAAGGCAGATGTTATCGGTATGATACGAATGTTTTTATGCAAGTGGGAATGCATTTCTAATGAGCTATTCTAAAGGATACTTTATGCGAAAACGATCGTTGCATATTTAACATATACTATGTTTCTATATTTAAATTTTATTTCTTTGCAACAAACATGGGTATTTAGTAATGATTTTCATTGCAAACCAGATAAAATGGGGTCATTTTTTATTGTGACTTTGTGAATTGCCTTAATTTTCCTAAAACATGATTCTACTAATTATGTTTTTCGAAATGTTAATTCACAATTTCTTGTGGCCTCTTCTGTAATATGGGTGCGGTTAATAATAAATAATAAATAGTAAACAACTATTTAATTGCCGACGTTTAGAGCTTCATCAGGGCTAAAAAGATACACAAATAATTAAAAATGTTTTTTTAGTATCTAATCTAACTAATAATATTTTTATTATTATTTTTACCATAATTAATTCAATATATTTGTTCTTTTAAGCATAGCAAACCAGATACAATAGGATCATGTTTAGTGAGACATTGTAAATTTACAAGAAACATAATCAATTCAATTAAGTATGCTAATATTACACGTGTAATTTTCCTGGACTTGAGAGAGAATATCGTTAATAATAACATGTTAATTTTCATTATAAAATATACATATTTCTGGCCATTGATTACATAATTTCTTGTGATAAAGGTCATATTTTTCTAACTTTTCCTCTTTTTAAATTTAAATAATTAAATGTATTTTGCTCAAACTCTGGAATTCCTTATTATTGTAAGTGAAGTGTTTGAACTCCTTTATGCACTAAACACCAAATATGACTTATTTTATTTATTTATTGATTTTTTTGTAATAATTTATTTATCACACAGTGAATTATTTCTTCTTTCCCTTAGATAAGTATATGCTTTTGATTAATCATTTTTCCCTTCCAACGTGAGGGTAGAAATTCTTTAACATTAAAAATGTAGTATCAATTTTTATCTAATTTTGTCTGCTAAATGTAGCAAGGATTATTTTGAATTTTTACATAAATGGACATGTTTTTTTTCTTCATATGTTGCAATATGGAGACGAGTGTTGCTCACAGCTTCATGAATATAAAGCCCAAAGAAATTTAAATATTCTTGTGGAATATTGCACTCGAAATAGTCCTACTGTGAATAGTAATAGAGCATTTACCAGTCACATTCACCATTTAATATTTTTATATTTATAAGCAGTTTCTATTTATGTTTAGTTTATTATTAATAGGTGATAACTTTCATTGCTCCTAAAAAAAATTTTCAGTTGTTTTTTCTATTTTTTAAAAACAAAATGTTTTTATAATTTAAAATTTCCAGTTCTTTATTCCTATTCGAAGAAAATTTTCGATTATTATATTATGATTGTATTTTCAGTTAGTGATATTATACAGTAGTACTATTCCGTTATGTTTTAAATAGTATTATTTTATTATATTTCGTATTTTTAAAATGTCAGATTTTTTTTTTATGACTCTCTGTCTACGGAGGGAAGGATAGAGTTATCTACAGGTTACCACCATATTCTAACACCATGAAGAGGGGTCAAGTTTACATTTCGTGGGACTACCACGGAAATAAAAGTCGATAGTACTTAACTATCTGCGCTACGGATAGCCCCCCAAAAAAGTCAGATCTTATCGTGGTTAGTATATTTGGTTGGTATTTTTTCTTCCCTTTTCTAAACAGTAAGATTTTAAGTTTCCCTTTCTTTTCTTATTTCCTATTTACTTATTCACCTATGTTACGTCTCTGACTAAACCAGAGATAAATAAATTTCTAAAACAAATTATATATTTGAATATCATTTTATTTTTGTAATATTTTGCAAATAAATAAATAGATAATTCGTCAAGATTTAAGTGTATTGACCAATAAAGCAATATTTACAACTTTTTCAGATGCTTATTATTTGAATATTGGAAATTTATTATAACTTTATAATTTATATAAGTTAAAGTCCATATAATAAAAAAAAACTTCCTCCTAATATTCTATTATTTTTTGTTTTTAATTTATCACCAATTTTATTAAACTTCATGTTTCTGTGTCAGTACTTCGTTCATACCCTAAAGAAGTTTTTAGATTAAGAACAGAAAGATTAATGACCGCAAGAAGCGGAGCTTTGAACGTCGACCTTTAACTCGCCGTACATAAATACCTAGCCCAGTAACCTCATTAAATGCCATGATCGATAAATCAATAAAACTTTGAGCTCAACTTTTCATGTCTTCACCTACTTTATATGTAGGTAACATATTAATATAGAAGGAAATCATTAATAAAAAAAATATTAAATGCGCATTAAAAAAAAGAAAGAAATAATACTATAACAGTTTAAAACATAGAAATTTTTATTAGCACTGTTAGAAGAACTCACAACTAAGAAATATTAAATGTCGTAAAATGAGGTGAGGTTTTGTATAGGGTGAGGTATAGGGAAAGAATAGTCCAACAAGGAATACGGAAAATACGTGCTCTCTGGTGAGTAGTTATTAAAGTGTTTAGTTCTTCTGGCTTAATTTTTTCTGTTCTCAGTTGTTCTGGGAGCGGTCTAAGCCCGGATGCACAAAATATTCAGGAAATTAAAATCGGACATGTATTTGAGGTGAAGGATTGGTAAGTTATATATATCTCAATTGTTTTGGTAATCATGAAAACCCAGGATTTCAGGATTATCATTAATGTAATTAATAAAGATCCTATTTTCACATTTTTTTTTTAATAGGTAAATGATGTATATTATATTTCTTGTTGAGTTCTGCATAATATTCTGAGTGGGATTTAACGAGTTAAACTAGACTGATACTACTATATTTTAGAAAAATGAATAGACTTTAGTTCAAATTTTGAAGGACATCATTTCACACCGTAAAATGAGGCGAGATTGTGCCACTTTTGAGTTTTTCTTTTCTATTTCTTTCATGACCACAATATTCGGATGAACATAGTACAGAAAGATGAGTAAATATTCCAGCTTTTTATTTCTGAGCAGAAAATAATTTAAGTGGTTAATGTGGAGAGGGAGAGTAATATTTTTTATGTTTTGCCACATGGAGTGTAGCGAGATTAGGCCACAATTTACAGTTCACATCCATTCGGTTGTAGCTCATTCTAACAAATCTTACTGTGAATAAAAAACACTGAGCAACATGAATTATCTACACAAAAGAGGATTACAACAATTTCGTTGAGTAGCATGTTTTATAATACTGTATTAATTACCCCATAATTAATTTAATGTTTTTTTTTATTCAATGCCAGGTCGGCCTGGTCTAACATTTACTTTTTTTTTAACAGTTGGTTATGGGGGGAGAGGTATAGTCCCCTACAAAAACACCTCTAACTGGATACAACGTTATAATTAAAAATATATATGATAAGAGAAATAGAAAAAATAACAACATTCATAAACTTAACAATACAAACAATTGCCCTCTAATAGGAAAAAAAAAACAAGTCAATTTTAAAAAAGGACGATGAGAAAATAAATAAAAGAAGTTATGTCAATAATAGAATTGATAACTACACAATTTATAACAGGATGTCCTGCAGAAGCTTGGGCTTCAGTCTTCGGGTTGAGGTTGGGTTTCCCAAGTTGTAGGCCCTTTAACTGTCAGTGACTGGGAGTGGAACTTCATGAATCGTTTTTTATCTAATCATCCATTGACTGAATTAATACCATATGTTAAAATAGGCTTAATGTTGATTACGTTAAGACGTTTTTTATTTTAAGTATTTTGGTTGTGGATATGGAGATTCCTGTTAACGGGCATTTTGGAGGTAACTAGTAGATCTCAAAAGCTAGGAAAAAATTATATAGATCAGTTCGATTTTTATTAATTATAATAAAATTGAAATATTCTATTTTTGAATAAAGCCACCTTTTATAGCTGATTCGGAAGCGAGCAAATCAAACTATTCAAGATAATGAAGATCCAATTGCACCTTCATAAAGTAGATAGAATTTTCTTTATGAAAAATGGTTTTGCTTCAATAAATCTAGCGTAAGGGGCCTTACGGGAGGACCAAGAGCGGAAATTTGTATTTTTTACAACCATAAATTACAATCACATAGTTAAAATATAGAAGATTACAATTATGTACACACAGAATAGCAAACAAAATAAATTTTACACTAAGACTAGATCCCTTCCAGAACAGCTTTACTTTGTATCTTTTTAGTTTAACACTGATGAAGACCTGTATTGTGGGTTGAAACGTCAATAAATAGATAGTTGAAAACAATTTTTTTTGTTTTTTTTCTTCTCACCTGATTATCAATTTCTTACTCAAGAGATACATTTTCAAGAGTATTGCTATTACTATTATTATTCTATCAATATTACAATATTGTTCTTAAATATGGTAGATTATAATGTTAAAAAAATAAATATTATTTCAAAGTATGATTATTCTCCAACTCCCAAACCATTTTCTTTCCAAACAGCATGACCTAAAGAAAAGGAAATATCAGATACCATCAGCACTGAAAACCTCACTCAGATTCTCACCAAAACCAGTATGTTCAACTTTACACACCAATTTTAGTACTCGTTAATGGGTAATATTTTTCAGGTGTTTTTTTTTTTACCACTTTAACAAATATAATTTTACTCCATGCGGCAGCTAAACAAAATATTCGCTCCTGTAGCCTTGCTATAGACTACAATTTAGAACCTGACTAGCTTACATACAGCTGGAAGGGTAACCACTAATGGAGCTGGAGCTGGAAGGAACCACACAATGGTCCTTATCGAGCGGTCCACCTCCAGGGAACCTTCTTAAGGGCCATTCTGCCCTTATACTGCTCCTCTCCAAGCTATAAAGCTAGTATATTACATCATAGTGTGATATATATTAAACACCATAAGAAAAAAGTAAAGCACTGTAAAGGAAATAATTATATATAATCATACATATAACTCATACCATTAATCGTATTGCATCCTTAATTACCTTAGGGGTAATGAGTATAATTATTAAAATTGCAGAGATTTTACTTTAAACAATGTAATAAAAGAAAAATAATAAATTATATAAATTTTCAAATAATTCATGAAACTGATAACGAATGATAGGATTTTCGTCTAATTTCATATTTAGTTCTCTATCTTCGATATCCACCAAATCTCGACAAAAATTTGAATCATGAAAAAACATTCAAATGACAGTAGTTTTATTTTGCTGACAATGAAAGCACGTTTTGGTTTTTTTTTTCTGATGATTTCTGCATAAAATTACACCTTTTACTCTTTCCAGGCTAAATTTCTCATGTTTACAGACATAGGTCTATGGATGTCAGTATTTATTCATTTTGTTTTTCTGTTCTCTTTAATAATAAAATGTTTGATAAAAATATTGGAATGATATTCATAGGTCAATATAAATTAAAATTTGAAATAAATAAAATTTACTTAAATAGAAAAAAATATGAAAGGAGCAGAGAGAAATGATTTATTTAGCCATCAATCAATTCATGATCGCACATGTATACAATACATAAATTTACATGATATAGCAAAAAAAAATATTTTTTTAAATACAAATATTTTAATTTTTTTTTTGTTTTTTCTATTTGACAATTTAATTTCATTTAATTGACAAATTTATTCTCCCTAGTTCTCTCTCTCTCTGCAATGATTCACTAGCCACGTTCGATCGGTTAAAAAAAAAATAACCGAATTTATCAATTTGCTATCAAATGCAATGTAAAATCAAACCAAAGACATCCTAGTCACAGAAGTAACCCAGTTTACAGAAAAACAAATAAATAAATAAATTTAAAAAAAACTAATATATAGATTAAACAAAAAATAATTAAAAGAAATACTTGAATGAATAAATAAGTTAAGAAAATAAATAACACAAATCGACAAGCCCAAAAACTAAAAAATATATAATATAAGAGAAAGCACGTAGTAAAAAGTTATATTAGTACCTGATGGTAGGTCTTCATCAAATCCGGAAAGAAAACGAAAACGACGCATTTTAAGATTGAGGTAATGTGAATGATTAAAACAAAACATAAATCTTTTATTATAGACATTAATAGCTTCTACATCTTTCATAGAATATTAGTTTCTAATGAACAACCGGAACCTTAACAATTCTTGGATATGCGGTTGATCTAACGCAATGAATTATCTCATTCAAAAACAGTGACTAAAATTTGAGCTACATATACATTGTGTCTTAAGATGAAACCGTAAAACTATTATCAAACAAGTTTCATGCAAGGGAAGTATACCACCTATCAGATTTTCTCTCCCAGAATCTTACTGGAGAAAGCGAAGGAATTCGGAATCAGTACTCACCTTTAATTCTTAAATTTCGTTTACAAGATTACAATATGGGAACGCTCAAGACTTCCTACTGAAACTTGTACATCTCCTACGAAGGAAATGAAGTGCTGTTTTAGAGTTCAGAAAAGTACATCGGATGAATTTTTCACTCAAATATCATGAACATTAGGTTGGTTTCCTTATTTTAATTTTTGCCTAGGATACACAATGTTAAGATCCAAAATCCATAAAGGAACCAATATTGAACAGTTAATTTACTCTTTATCAAACAGTTTTAAGCATTTTTAACAATCACAAACTGGCACGATAAAATTGTAGCTAGTACTAATCACAGTAGGAAGTCAAATATTCATTCAGAGGGATTACAACGAACTAAATACTAACTGACCTGAAAGGGTATCGAATACTCTGAGAACCAACCTAGTCATAACGCATCCAAATTTTAATTTTGGAGCGGAGAAAAGTTTGAAATTGTTTTTTTTCTTATAGCATTGAGAAGGTTTATTCGTTCATAAAATTTGTTATATCCAGCAAAACGTTCAGTTCAAGCACAATCTTTCCAACTTAAACATTTTTTAGCTGGTATTCGATTGCTGAACCAGTAACATTAGTTTTATAACCATCCTTTGCAAAAATTACTAAACCAGGTCATCTACTATGGGTCATAATACTTCTGTATCCCCAAAAATAATATTCCTAATTTTTAAACCTTGCAGGTTACAATATTAAGCTGAAAGTGTAGGTGAAAGTTGTTGTCTTTTTTGTTCTCTTCAAAACTGTCTAAAACACCGACTAATTTCACGATTCATTTAATCTTGAGGGTTAGACGGATGAAAATATTGAGTGGAATGTGAATAATCAAACTGCAAAAAGCTCCTGGTCTTATTACTTAAGGCCTTATATTCAAAACATTTTTTATTTTATTGGTTAATGATTGAATAAAACGAGGAGAAGTTTTTATAACAACTTTTGATATCGCCTAAGAATAAAATAGATTATTTTTGGAGAAAAAAAAAATATGGCATCATGGTCCTGTCTACTTTTAAGTCGAGAGCAGGACTATGAAGGACAGGAACATGATGTTTGTAAAATAGCTTCCATTTTTTTTTGGCAGTCCAATATTTAATCAAGTACGACATGGCCACAAGGAAGATAATAATTTTTTGTGCGTGTCCGTTTGTAAGTTTTGAGCGCACGACCGATTACAATTCTCTAAGGTTGAAGAAAATTTGAAACAACTACAATCCTTGCTTTATTTTTATTTACAAATAAAATAGCAATTGTCTGAAGTGTTCAAGAGAGTATCTTAATTTTTCAATACTTTTGTATTTCTGAAAATTTAATCTCAAAAATGTCTGTAAGGATGAACCATAACACTCTATCAGTGTTTAAAAAAATAGTGTAAATAGATATGGTCAGTCTTCACATAAATTTTGAAAAAAAAAATTCTATTCATCCATTAAGTGGATTTAATATTAATTTAAGGTAATTAAATTATTTATTGAAAATCAGAAGATCATTTAAACTATATTACACTGTGACCATACTTCTATTCTTACATATTTTTCAATATTCCTTGCGGGCTCACTTCCCCACGTTATTCTGACAAGATTACCCCCACCGTACCCGTGGTATTATGGAGGACGCCTTAGGCTCATACACTGCTTATAAATTGTTTCATTTGAAGTGTATAGAAGGATCGCCTCCCCCTGCACCAATGTTAAATGGTAATGTGGTCCCAATCAGCATATGTATGTAGCCAAATTACAAATACCCCTCCTACAGAACACATATGAGTTTAATCATACACCTTCCAGTATGACAGGACTTATTATATTTTATCCAAATCGAATTTCGATATCTATTTCTTGTCTCAGCCCACAGTTATTTGCTTCTAGTCCAATAAGTTTTCAAGCTCTACTTCAACAGAAAGCGTATAGGATCCTTCCGAGTTGATTACGAACAACAATATTGAAGATATAGAAATTTTTCTGGTTTTGATAAAAACATAATCGCTGGATTTTTTTAATTTCGTATTAGAAGTAATAACTAACATGTAATATTTCTTTAATAACAACATCGATTTTCTATACAGTAATTAACTTTCAACTTAACTTCAAGAAACCTCAAAACAACGACTGTAGTAAACATTAGGAGGATTTTAATACTAAGATATTAAATCAATAATTAAAGTGCAAATGAGAAGGTTAATTCGATTAAAATAAAAAAGTATAATATAAATATTATAATATAAGCGTAAATTTAAGTATGGGTCGCTATACCTATTATTAAATAGGTATACCTAATCTAACTGTATCAGGTACACAGAACATATTTTTTTTCAGTGTTTAGGTATCAAAGGATTTATTATCTTTATCTTTAGTATAAGAAATCAAATTTCGGTTGTAGGCTTTTAGAGACGTTAGTAAAAAAAAACAAAACAAATTAATTCAATACAAAATAAATGTTTATTAAGAATTATTTTTCTGCATTACTATAATTTTTTTTTTTAATCGAAAAGAAAAAATAACTTTATGTACACCGAACGGACAAGTTCAATATAGTGATTTTTTTTTTCATTATACATGTGTACATGATATTTGAAATAATACTAGTGATGCCTATCTGATTTATAATATGTAAAGATTATTATAATTAATGACCAATAATTAATTTTGTGATAAGGGTTCCCCAGACTTTCAAAAAAATTCTATTTTAGAAAAAATATTGTTGTTAGAGGTCTGAAAGAGGAGGAAAAAAAGAAATTTTCTGTAAACTTTAAGTAGCAAACAAAAAAAAATGATAAAATATAAAACAAGACTATATTATAGAATTATTTTCGATAATATATACATTTTTTTAATGGATGTGAAAAGATATTTTTTTATGTATTTACATAGAATATACAATATCAGTTCCAATGTATGGTGTTTTGCTACAATACATGCTAACATGAAATATCATACATATTTAAAATAATGCATATGTGATTTAATATAAAAAGATTATTTTAATTAACGCCAAGCAATAGATTTTGAAAGAAATTGCGTAATACCAACATCGCAATTTCATGAAAACCTGATGTCAGGTACTTGACGATCGTGCAGGTTGGGACGTTGAGGGTTTGATTCCCGTTCAAGGATCCAGGAGAGTTAATATTTATTTCTCGACGGTTCCGAGAAATGAATCTTGACACTCCCACCTTGGTTAATACGTGGCGGCAACTCTAGAAGCCATTAGGGTTTGGCAAAAAGGACCACTAGGCCCACTTCATTGAGTAGTTTCCTCCAAGAGACACCAATACTCTTAACCAATAATTATCACAATGATGGAGAATGTGATGATGGTGAGTTAGGTCTCAAATAATAGTAATTTGAGGATAAGTTGTAATAATATTAAAACAATATCCCATATATTTGTATTGTTTCTTGTTTTGTTTTGTAAAACTTAGCGTTAAAGGACTAAATTACTAATAAGCTCGATTATGATTTAAATATAAACGAAAATATATTTTATAAATATTTAATTTTTTTTTTTACAGGCTAACATTATAAAAGCAAACCTATACAAAGTTAAGTCAACATAAATCATATTCCAACAACCATGATAGAGTTATGAATCAAAAAGTAATTTATGTATGTAAATCCGTTCGCTACTAGCTATCGATACTAAGCTGCATATAATAATCGAGACAGCTATATAATAGCCTATTTGGTAAATCGAATACGCATCATCTGAAGACGTGTTTAGACAGGCAGGACCAGAAAAGGCAGCTGCGTGAGAGGCAGCCATTTTGTTGCATTGTCACACTTCAACAACTAATCTTTTTTTCAATTTTCTTCCAGGTGCTAGTTCACGCTAGGAAAGACCCACGCAGAGATGGCTATTCATTTTGGAAATTGTCCAACGTTATTTTAACAGTTTTACTAAAATTATAATATAAACCGAATTGTAATACAATGAAAACAATAATAATTAATCTGGAATCCAAAGGACCAAATGCTCTTCGAGAGTTTGACTTTTCCATAACAAATCGTTTTAAAGAAGCATTACAGTCCCCTCAATTCTTTAAAGGATAGCCGCAGAACAGGTGATAGTTACTGTGACAGTAGTTGTAGTCAATAACATCATGTAAACAATAACTTTTGCTGTGGTGGCACCACAGTCGTACTATCAGGATTTGCATGATAGCTGGTAATACAATTAACTATCTAAGCATGAGCGACGTCTTAGAACCCCAACGCGTTGCACGAACGATTGCATTTTATTAACTCGTAATACTTAACTTATATATGACTTATAAACTTTTATGTTTCTCAATTTATGTATTATATATTTTATTTAGGGGGAGTGCGGGTAGCTGCGGGATATGGCTCGTGGCTACTAACTCCAAGGACATGAGTTCAAATCCGGCTGGGCAGAAAATTGTATTCTGTTACTCTGTAGCCGTGAGTCAACTCCTGGGGTCCACCCAGCCTCCTTAATTGGGTAAATATCAGTCGGTCGAGCATGATTCTGACCAAATCATCTCCTTGCATAACCGTTGGTCTAGTAACAGTGCCTTACAAAATATTGAACCCCTGACTGTTCATGGGTAGTAGCGGTACAGATTAATATTTTATTTATTAATTTATTATGAAAGTGATTGTATTATATATTTAATCATTATTTTTTATCATTCATTCACCAAGTTAAACTGTTAGCTATGTAAGGTTTAAGTAGAGCATGAAAACAAGCACGGTCATACTTTCTTACTGTTATTTGAATACTTGCACGATATATGGGCTACACGTGGAAATGGGCTATCGTGAATACTATTTACAACGTTGACAAAGCCCCTCTCTCTCAAAAATAACTTAAATGAATGAAATTTTACATTAATTTTTTTTTCCTGGATATTACATATACTAAAGGAAGGATTTTTTGTTAATAAATAAATGTAGGCTAGGTTGTTGATTCATTGATGTAATTTTATTTCAATCTGGATTAACAATATATTTTTTTATTATAAGGTACTGCATTGAAATTCCTTTCATCCAGTAGCTCCATTGTTAGCAGATTATATAGAACAAAATTTTAAGTTGATAGATGTCGATTTCCAGTTTTGGCCACTGTTTCAACATAGCTCAATTTAACTAATTTTTTTTTCAAACACAGCCCCACTAATTATTAGTAAATGTTTTAAAGGTAAGATAAACCCAGGCTTAATTCTGGGATTTCGGGGGCGAGGAGAGAGAGGGAGGATTCCAATTAATCCTTCTAATTATTTTTTGTGGTGTCATCCCTCTACTAGCGAATGATTACCCAGCAGATTACGCCAATACCCATTATCAGTTATCAGACTTGTGTCATGAGTGGATTTGAAGAAAAAAAATACCTAATGCTAAAAAATAAAAAATTCTTTTCAGGATAAAAACAAAAATGATTTTTTTCATATAATTTTAAACTATATTAGTGCTTTACACTCATAAAACATATTTAAATCAACATGGCTCTTGCACCAAATCATTTATTTATACAAAAAGATTAAATGAACAATTTGGTAAGATCGCCAAAAACAGCATGACAGAATATCAAAATAGTGTATGTTGTTTAAAAAAGCTTGAACTACTTCAGCTATTTTCTGTCTTAAAATATTTTGAGCGTATCTTCCCTTAGGAATCGCAGGGAAGTAAAGGTAGAACCAAACAATAAAAAATATAAATTCTTAAAATTGTGAGTGTTGAATTGTTGAACAGAATCCCCTGGACACTATTATTTCTTACTTTATCGGCATACATGAACATTTATTTAAATTTCAAAGCATTTTTACCTTAGGAAGAGAGGAGGTAAAAACTAAATAACCACTCGTTAATTATGTAAATTATAATTGTAATTAACAGTTGATTTGACTTAAAAATGGGATTAAGAATAATGTTCACTCAATTGCATTGTACATCCTAAAGCAAGGATTATGTTAATGGGCATTTGGAATATTGTTAAACGGAATATTTTAAATAAAAAGTTGGGAGGAGACAAAACCATGGAGTTATCTCCGTACTAACAGAAGATCTGATCCAGCAAAGAGAGGGCTTAAGCAGGTTAAATAAACGGAACTGAAAGGAGGGGAAAAAAAAATACTAAAAGGGAATTTGCGGTGGCTGAACAGATGGGTCTTCTCCCAGGGGTAGCAACCCTCTTAATCACCACCGCTATCGATTAATATTATATCTACTCAAGGTAAATAATATCCTCTTTTAAAGTGAGAAAAAAAAATTCTTTCTCGTCTTATCAAGGCAATTTATTAGGAAGCTGAAAATCACAATGCTATAGGATATTTTTTTGTGTATAATATAAAAGGCATAGAATGAGTGTTGTCTTTGATGTATATTAAAGATATTATTAAAAAAAACGTGATAACGAGACAACAAAAACCGTACCTTTTATTATCTAGAAAAATATTAACAAACTAATAACTATTGCTTTTATTATAGACAGATTTTTTTTTTTTATATTCAAAAACTTTAATTATTGATATATATATTACAATCTGCGACACTCTTGTGGGCATTAGGTAATCGTGATGACTAAGCAAAGTAGGTAAAAAATAAAGTAAAGTTTCTCTTAAAATATAGACAAACAGAAGGATAAAGAAAATGATCATAATCAAACTATGTGCATGAAAAACTAAATAACTAAAATAAAATAATCTCTAGTCACATTTACACTCTTCTATAAATATTTTCCCAATCGACCTGAGGATCCCTGAGCCCACTCTATCCCCACGTGTGAGGGGTAGAGCAGAGCTCAAAAGATCCTAGGGCATCCCTCTCGGTGGATCAATGGTAATTAGTCAGTGAAGAATCTGACCAAGAACTCTAATTGTCCTCTTTTATTTTTTGGGCCGTTTTATTTTATTTCTTTGCCACTGCCGTTTCAACCTTCGAGGTGGATGTAGAGATGGGTACAACTAGATAAGGATTGAATCAAAGGATTAGGATGGTTAGAAAGGTTTATATGGAATTTTGAGAATTTGGTTGGTATGAGGTCAAGGACAAAAGTGATATGTATTACAGATGAAAGGTGAATAACTGAATAATTAAAGAATAAGTATTTCCTATTAAATAAATACATAAAAATTAAAAACTGGCTAAAGTAGCTTCATTTGTCCACCAAATATTTTCTTTAAGTCCGCGTTTCGTCTTTCACCTTACTTATTACCTAATCAAAAAAATTTATTCATGCTTGTTGGTCCCTGTCGAGCAAGGGTTGGAAGGTATTGAAATGGTAAGGATATCTAAAACAATGGAGGGCGTGAGTAATTTTTTTTTTTCAAAGCCCCATGGGTGCGTTGGTGTGGGATTGAAATAAGGTAATGATGGGAAAATTGGTTGAGTCTATTTTGGGCATTGGGAATGAACTCAAACAGAGGAATTGGATACCTAGAAAATGGGAAAATAGTCAGTATCAGTCCTATCGTGGCTCACCAAGTTTTTTGTGTCTGCCACCTTTGTTGGCATCCTTTCGGTGTCTGAGTACTGAATAAGCGGTTCGTACAGTACTGGAGACTGCCAAAAATTTTGATATGCCACCTCGAGATAAGGTCTGTCACAGTCAGTAATTCGAGTCACGTGTGTGTTGCGCCAAATCAATGGATCATTAATTTGAGGCGAAGAGACAGATTAGGAGAAGTTAGCAGGTGATTAAGTCGATAAGAATTGGTCCTAATCATCTTGTCTTATTGCAGTGGCGAGCTAGCTTCAAATGCCTATAAAGGATGACACAGGCAAATTTTTCTGAAAGCTATTCTTACAATATCCACTTAGCACGTAACCTGCTAATGTTATAGAACAAATTATTAGCAGGTTACGCACACTAATTAAGTGGACCTGGCAGTCCCTTCTCAGAATTCGTACAGGTCAGGCGTAAGGTTTTTTTTTTGTTTTTTTTAAAAACCACTTTATTTTTCCTTTAAATACAATAATATATAATATATATACACAAAATAGAAAGTACAGCTTTGTTTGTTTGTAGGGCGTAGGCTTCAGTAATGAAGTTCATTATTATACTTATTAATTGATTAATAGTGGGACATACTAAGAGGGAGTGGATGTTGTAAGGATAGCTTTAAAAAAAAATCTGCTTTATTTTGAATAGATAGTAAGAAAGTCTACTTTTGAACAGTTATACTACTGTAAATAGTATTTTTAATTATCATGAATGAAAGAAAACAAATAATTAATAATTTTATTTAAGATAAGTAGTGAGACAATTTTTGATTAAGTATAGACTTTTTTTTTAAATTTTACTTTCTCGTATCCTTAGTTAGGCTTGCTGTGTGCCATAAACTTTATAAATGAAGAAGTTTTTTTGAGGAATAATTACAACTTAGCTATTGAAGAGTTTTTAAGAAATATTAAACTTTAACTTCATGGAACGCTTATTTTCTTTTTTTTGGCTGATGCAACCCAACATATGAAAGTTTCTCGTCTTTAATTTGGTACTTCTTAAATTTTTTTTAATGGAGTTTTAAAGTAGATTTATTAAAGCTTATCTGAGGATAACAGCTATAAATACAAAATTTGATTTTTATCCTTGTACCATTGAGAATCAGACTACGGGTCATATGGACTTTTTTGTTCCTCTTAAGATACAGTATCTGCTCCCACAATTTACTCTCCCACACTCATTTACAAGGCACCCTAGATGTTTTTAATATGGTTTATAGTAAATTTATCCATCGGGCTCCTCTACTAAGAACCAAGAAGACGAAGGAGAACTTTATAAACGAAGAAACGTCGTTGTGTTTTATATATTAAAGAAATTAAACCAAAATTAAAGTTTATTTAAAAAAAAACTCATGAAAAGTACGTATCACTCAAAATTTATATTACTATATTTTATGCGTATTCCTTGTTAGCTAAATGGTTACCTGTAAGGTTTGATAAGCAAATATTTGAGCGGTTTGATCTGTAGTCAACCATATGATTACCACATTAAAGCATAAAGTCGGTAGTTGGAACTGATATATTATTAAAAGATATGGCATGGTAGAATACGGTTGGTGTATTATCGCTGAAAAGCAAATTCTTGGGTTTTGTTGCTTATCGATTACCACTTTCGAATTAATCTTTTAACCAACATTCGTGGAATTAGGAAATAGAACAAAATATCAAATCTATAAATCAGATAGTAACTGACAATATCTTCTCTCCTCTTTTTGTTATCGGTAATTCATCTGTATATCATTTGATAGTCCAAAAAGGGTGCATCTCATTATTGGATGTTAGAAATCTAAACCCATAGAACCCACGAAGAAAAGGTGTTGTATCTGAATTATATATGTGTATGTATTTTTCTCCAGTATCAAATGTTAAATAGTATTGTAAAACGAGAGTAATACAAGTTTGCTTACAGTTAATACCAATAAAGTAATATATAGCAAGGCAAAGTTTATTTATAGCATTCCTTGCTAATTAAGTTGAAGTATGTTACAAGATAAGCTGGGATTCATCCAGTTTTATAGACCTAGTATAGGATGTGAAATTCTGTCGTCTCATATAACCAATGTTTCAGCAAGAATAATTAAGAATTAAGAAAATACACATTTACCTTATCATAAAAATGTAAAATAGAACATTCTAGAGGATGTGAAAAAATAAATCCTCTTTTTAAAAATTATTTAAATTTACAAAATGATACAATAATGTAATTTTATAAAAATACTTAATATTGCTGATGATGATATGATAGGTACGATAATATTTTATAAATAGCTTGCATGTAATAATATTTTTTTATTTCTTATTTATTTCAATACGTATATATTCTAATAAGGATATTTCAAATTATATACAGGTAACCAATCAATCCAATCGAAATTCATTTCATATGTATGGGTATAGGATATTTTAAAATGGAGTGGAAAATAGATCCAAAAAAGTTTTTTAAACGGGCGTATGATAATACTAATACTAATAATAATAATAAAGGCCTAACGGACCCGAAGGTTCGAATCCGATACCAAGTATTACTCTCTAGTCGTTAATGTTTATTAACGTTTTAGGGATCCGCTCGTTACTAAGTATGTACAACCGACATCCGTATTCACCTTAATGCTATAACCTGAATTATATTTACCGGATACAGTTTCCTTAATACACCCTTCAAAATTGTCTCGTTAATTTCTTTTTCAGTCTGAATATTTTACTTATAATACTTTATTTTCGAAAACCTTAAGGCACTGTTCATCCCTTAGTGTAAGAGGCTACGTCTCGCCGATAAAGAACTGTGGGAAGGATAATAATTATTGTAAATTCTAATTTTTAAGTTTTTGGATCAAGCCGTTTTGAAATTGAAAAATAACAAGAATTTCCCGTCTTCAACCTAGATTCTATTTCTTCATCAATTTCGTTTTTTTCTAGTTACGGTAGAACCTAAATGCTTAAACCTATTTACCTGTTCAAACGTATTTCCACCTATATCTATATCACCGAAATTGCTCGCGTTTCTACTGCTAACAATATATTTTGTTTTATCCGTACTTAATCTAGGACTTAGTTCCTTATTGGAGTTTATTAATGTAGTTGTATTTAGTTCTATAGTTTCCTTGTCCTAACTCATTAATACCACATTATCAGCATATCCAAGCACCAGTATTTTACCACTCAAAGTTAAACCCTTTTCGGTATTCATCACACTTTTAATGACCTATTCTAGTGCTAGATTAAATAAGATAGGAGATAAAGAAATGGATGTATAGAAATGTTAAATATGACTACCATACAGACAAAAATGATCTATTTCAGAAAGATTTGTTACGGTTTTTATTATCAAATACTATTCTCTAGTAATTGTTCCAGATGAAATTTAAATTCGAAAATCAGTCGGTGTCAGGTCTGATGAGTGGGTGTTCACAATGGAAAAGTTGCCACCTAATGTAAATAAGAATTTTAATATTTCATCAGGCAAGTTGAAGAGGAATAAAAGTAAATTTTTTAAAACAAATACTGGATGTTTTTCTTGCCAGTTCCCACCTCCCTAAAAAATAAAAAATAAATTCAAATTCTTGGCAGCTTTTACTCCTTGCAATGATTATGTCTTCGTGAGCCAAAAACGTAAACTGTGTTAGCTCAACTACACTCTGCTGAACAAAGAGCATTGGTTTTTTCTGTACGAACACTTGGCTTTGGCACAAGTTTTGGTTTTTGTACCGTAGCCAACCGCTGGACTTTTTTTTGATGTAGTGAAACACTAACAATTTTACTTTTAAAAGGTAAGTGTTAGAGCAGTAAACGATATATTATAATAATGATAGAATAGTTAGCTTCACTCGTTCGTTCTTCTTTAATGGCGTGATTTTCTCTTATAGCTATTTTATTTTTTGTTTATTTGATATAATATTTGTGACTTTAAAAATTGAAATACTAGTTCTGCTATTTTATTATCATCTTTAAGTTGAAATATCGGAGATTAATCTAGTGAGTAAATCTCATATGATTATTCTCAGCCTAGAGAGTACGACATTCTCTCACGACGTTAACGGCTGAAGTTACCCCAGGGCTTGACTTCCTGTTTTATTATTTATAATTTATTCGATGGGCTTTCATTCCACATACAAGCAGTTCGACATCTATCCTTAATTTCTCTTTCGAGTTGAAATTGGGTTCGGGGAACACCAGTACTTCTTTAATAGCTCGAATGGGCAGTTCGTTTCCTGCGATTAAAACATAACTTACACATGTTTTGTAGAGTCGTGAGGTAAATGGAGATAGGCATTTACAGGTTTTCCGGATTCATATATTCTAAGTTTAGTGAATGAATAGTAAATTGTAAGCAATACTATAATTATAGCGTAAGTATAGTCAGGTTTCTGTTAATTTAATAGAAATAATATCTGCCTTGTAAATATGAAAAATATTCTTTTTCATTTTTAAATTTTAAGATCTAACGCAAGCTATCCTTTAAGATAGACGATCGTAAAAATCATAAATTTATTATTAAACATTATTATTAATCTAATGTTTTTGTTTTTTTAAGGAACTCAAGAAATTAATAATAAACACTCATTTGCCCTAATTTCAAATTGAGGCTTGAATCTTTCGAATTATTATTCCATAAAAAGTTTTTGTTTTGTGTTACAGAATCAAATTTACTATTAGCCAGCGCGGAATGTACTGCTCGGGAGTGTTTCTTGATGTAGAACAGGCTTTTGATCGAGTCTGGCACCCAGGACTGCTATACAAGATCCATAAATTCCTACCCCCTACATACTTCCTTATTATCCGTTCTTATCTCTCCGACAGATTATTTCAAGTAAAATACAACGGCGCTTATTCATCCCTATTCCGTCAGTCTCCTGGTGTACCTCAGGGTAGTATCCTTGGTCCTATCCTTTATACAGTTTTGACAGCTGACATTCCAACCCATCCTAACACAATCCTCACCACGTATGCCGATGACACATGTCTATTGTCAGTGAACAATGATCCTTACATTGTATCCCAAACCCTCCAA
>NW_027105693.1:3414-25306 GCF_000696795.3 Halyomorpha halys | reverse complement strand
AGTGGGTAGATTCTCCACATGTTTTTATCATGTCACTATGTCACCTACAGCAAATTTACTTGTTGTATATATGTGTATACAGTTGTAAATATCAATAAATAAATTATTTAAAAAAAAACAAAAAAAATAAACTATTAGCCATACTTACTTGTCCGGTTTTTTTCTTAGAGATTTATTTTATGAACTTAGAGCATTTTCATAAAATTCTAAGAGCCATTCCAGCGTTAGTCTGTAGAAAAACTAGATTTTGGTTATTGCGAGGAGGGTGTACAATTTAGATATGGATTTCAAAAGCCGAAAAAAAAATCAGTCCACCTATTCAAGAGATAATTATGGCAGAGGCACACAGAAAGACAAAAGAATGACAAGATCAAAAATTAACGGCACAAAACCAATGAAAACTCAAAATTTCACTCTACAACAATACTTATTCTATCTACTTGCGGTAGAAAAGTAAAGAAATTGCGTTAAATTCACATTTAAAGCTTATAGCTTGGTTAGATCATTTAAATCCTAAATAAATCAATGAAATTGGATGACAAGAGTGGCAAGTGGAATGGTTAATTACGAGAGACAAGTTAAGAAGTCTGCTGGAGCAGATAGTGAAAGGTCCTGTCAGAAACTTGAGTCTGCCACGAAGAGATGTCGTTCTAACCCATCTTCGGATAGGCCATACTCGACTCACCCACGGTTATCTCATGAAAAAAAGAAGATACACCGATGTGTCGCTACTGCGGAAACGATCTCATCATTAGGCACATTCTCACTGAACGTATTGCTCACGAATCACACCTATTCTCTTCAGATTTACAGGAGATGCTGACATATGTCCAAGGTATCCTTCACACCCAGCTATACATATAGCATACCTCCTATATGAACGTACCAAATACCCACTAAAATCTTTACAGGAGGGTATGAAAAAAAAAAAAAGGAGATGCTGACAGAAGATCCCACAACAACAAAACTTTTTCACTTTTTAAAAATTATTAATATCTTTGATCACATATAGTCTAACTATAATTCCTGCATGTATAAATGGATGCATGATTTAATATAGTAATTTACTAACTATATCAATTTTAACTGTAACGTTGTAAAATGTAAATTTGTAATTGTAACTTCCTCACTATGTAATTATAAATTTGTGAATCATCAATTGTAATCTACTAACTTTGTAAATCCAGTGAAAGTGATCCTACCGGTCGAAAAACTTAATTAAGTCGGTCGAAAAAATAATTAAATAAATAAATATTATATATAGTTTTAATTCTAGTTTGATTCATGATTTTTTTTTAATTGACCACAACTGTTTCTATAACATTCTCAGTTCCGGGACCAAACAATACTAGTAGACTGGAGACCTGGGGAAAGAGTCCGGAGGGGTTTGAATCCCTTCTGTTCGAGTTGAGATTTGTTTCATACAATAAATCTCTTTTTCCCGCACGGTAAAAGGGGAGTGGTCTGCAATTCACTCTTCCAACCTTTTTACGAAAAAAAGAAACATCAGACCATAAGGTGCTAGAAACAAAGACTTACAGACCAGGTATAAACAAATAATATTTTTTAAATACAAATATAATTTATTCAGAAACGTAGCTATTGTTATTTCAAACGGGAGTATTTTTTTTGCAAATATGATGTAAGAGTTTATGAAATATTCATTGCTACAGAAGCACACGTGCTCTCAATTTCAAGTAGAAGTCAAAACAATCTTTGCTAATTTCAATGAAAGTTTCAATTATAGATAGAAAGCTCAATTTGTTGAATTTAAAAAAATAAAAGTTAATAAATTAATTTCCATAAAAGTTATTAAATTCATAAAAATTAATTTCCATTTGAAAAAAAAATGAAATAGAAAATTACATAAGAAAATTCCCTTTAAGTAATAGATGACTAGTTCCACTTTACCTATATCTAGAATTGATAAGTTAGAAATTAAAGCTATCAGAATTTTTAAACAACAAAAACAAACAATATTTTATAATATGATAGACTAATTAAAAATAATTAGTCAATTTCTAGGACAAATCGGTGGTCAAGGTTAGTAGCTAAGCGAAATAACAGTTAATAAATAACTACTCATTAACTGCCAGCCACCTAATGCCAAGTTAGCAGATTTAAACAGCTTGATGCAAGATTCAATTTTTTTTTATTGTCAAAGTTGAAGAGAGTTCGTTTTATTATGGATTCTCGAAATTTCCGGAACATAGAATTTTTTAAATAATCGAGCTTACTGAAAATTTTATTTTATTTTATTTACGTGTAAAAATTGAAAACAGAATTTCTTACATTGATAGATATCGAAAGTGTAAGAAACTCGATAACTCACAATGTTAAAAACGACAGTCTTAATGCATTTTTATTAATGCATTCAGAAAAATCAATGCATTATTTTGTTGGATACCTATATACTTTTTCATGACATTAAGAGTTATTTCGTGGTACCACAGATTAAGCAATGATATAGTCTTTTATATACACCGACATTTTCAATTATTATTACCTAAGATTTATTTCAGTTCCTTTTTTGTTTTATTCCATATTGTTCCTTTTAAATTGCTTTAATTATAAGAGCACATCGTTGGATGGAATACGCATTTATCTAAATAGATATCGATTAGCAATTTTAATAGTAATATAGAAGCAATATATAATAGAGCAATTTCATGAAGATCATTCCATTTCAAGTGGTCTAACACTGGCTGCCCGATTACCTCAGAAAATCCATACTTTGTTAGTAGTCCTTGGTATTTTGGTAATTTAAAACTTTATTAATTTTAATTTATTTTATTGCCGGTTTCTAAATGTTGACTATTTTTTGTTTATGATTTTCATTTATATTTAGAGTTCATTTAAAAGTGCGTGGTTTTCTAAATTACTCGACAATGGATTGTCCTAGCCCTTTTAATAAATTGCATTGTGTTCAACTCATTCTGCCCTTAAAATCAAATACATTTACATATTGTGTTTTTATTCTAGTATAACATGCTGCCAATGAAAAATAAGTTATCAAATGAAAATTAATTAAGTCCAATTTTCGTAGGGTGATTTCATGAAGAATAATTTTCCCATCATGTTTTTTGGGGAGATGTTTGTAAGCATATGCGTACGCTCAATTTATACAAAATATCAGTGATAAATAATTTACCCTTTAAAAATTAAGCCCCCCTTTTGTTTTTAATTTTCCTGTTGTGATACTGCTGTTAGGGGACAAGTCTAAAATTTGTTGATTCAACACAAAAGTTTTCTGTCGGACCGGATTCCATTATAAATTTAAACTTCAAATATTTAAAAAAAGATGTTGATTATAACAAAAATATACTAACTATACAGTTTTAGGATACTAGTTAAAACTTTAAAAAATCAAAACATAAAATAAACTTTATTGGATAAAACTCCTAATTTTAAGTTTTAGATTAAACTCTAGGTAGGGTTAAAAAATCAGTAAGTTTAAGGAGAAGATTCTAACTATTATGTTTCTGTTGGTAGATTGGTTCAAAAAGTATAATTCACAAGTACATAAAAGGTCTCTAAGGTACCTACCTCTATTATAAATTTCAACTCTAAGGAGTAATAAAAAATTGTTAATTATAGTGAAAAGATACACATTTCTTAGCTATAATATCTCTTTGAGAGGATTAATTAAAAAATTAAACTAAAAAAAGGACATTAATTTTTTTTGCTGCTATTCCTACCTCAACTGTAAGAAGGCTTGAAAAATGTTAAATATATAAAAAAGATGTTCATTTTCCAGCTGTACGTCTTTGTTTGGAGACCTGTTGAAATGTAGAAAATTAACACATAAATGGTCTCTTAGGCACCTAACTCTATCATAAATTTCAGCTCTAAAAAATTGTTAATTAGAGCAAAAAATTCCAATCTTCCAGCGCCAATATCTTTAGTTGAGGGAATATACAAAGAATTCAGAGGCACTAATTATAAATATATGTTGTAATTCTGAATTTTTAATCCAGAGTTACTCAGTTATTGTTTTTCGAACTCTTCACCACGGTAGGGACTGTAGCCAGGAAAGAACATAGATCATGAAGGCCGTTGATAGGACCATCCTCGCTCGTATCGATCATTCTCGAATATCGTGAGGGCCCCGAACTTTCTTCCCCTTTCCTTTTTCCCCTCGATTGCCCTGATTTCCCACCGGGATGACGAAGAGCCGATAATGGCATTAGCTCTAAGAACACTCTCCAGGAGAGAGGACAATCGCTTAAGTGGTTTTATCCAGTCAGCTAGAGCCACGGGTCGCTGAGTATCTCCGACCTCTGGATCATGTTAAGGATTGTAGATAATCTGGAATGGGTGCAAACTACCGATAAGCGGAGAAAATAAATTTAAAAAAAGAAGTAAAGTAGAAATCCGAAAAAATGCACTACTTTCTGTCATTCTGTTTTCCAACATACATCCGCATTTTATCTTAAATGTAAAGTAAAATGTTGCGCAGAAAAGTATGTATGATATTGCAATAATTTTTAATTTTAATTATAATAATGATAACTAAGACTTCATCTACCTTCATGCCTTCATGAAATTTTTTATCATACATCATATTCGGTGGTGGTAAAACATTTTTTATAGTTGTGAATTAATTAAACAAAGTTTAAAAGAACACATTGAAATTTTAAATTTGTCGAATACTCATCTACACGACTAATAAAAATTTAAGACCACCAGTTTTGTGCTTAATGAAGAAGTACTGTTATACGAGGAGGTGGGTTCTTCTTCATGATGACGCTCAACCGCCAAATTTTTCTCCAATTAACAGTACCGACTTCATAGAGGCTGAATGGACCCCACAGGGTAGACTCACGGCTATAGTAACGGAATAAACAATTATCTGTCCCACCCCGATTCATGAACAAATCACCTTATTGTACAACGGTGGTACAAGAAACACTACTTCCTTACGATATACTGAAATCCTGCCTGACCCTCCATGGGTTGTAGCGGTATAAAAGTTTAATTTTATTTATTTGTGGAATTATCAGTATTTCCAGTTTTTATGTAAATTAAGTAACTAGATATCAAGTTTTTTTCTCCATTCTATAAAGCATTATCAAATATTTAGATCAAATTATGAAATTGTTTTGTTTTTTTAGTGCTTACAATTTCTTCGTAGAGTTCATTTACTATTATTTCATAAAAACATTATGTTTAGTAAACTACTGAAATTTAGTTAAAAACACAACATATTATAAAGTTAAGGACATGGGTTAATTTTTAATTACATAAATTTTAAAATAAATTACCTTATCAGATAAAGGTTGGTTCAAATTTTTTATTGTATTACTCAAAAATTGTATGTGCTTTTATTTAAATAAACTTTAATTTGAAAATATATTTCAGTTTCGTTTTATTTATTCACAATGTATCGAATTTTCTGATTGGATGTAGGTCATCATAAACATTTGATCGGCTGAGTATTTTTTTAATAAGCGTTTCAATGATTACGTTTTACTTTAGTGATGGCATCATTTATGCTTACACTGTATCACTTGTTACAATGTTGAAGCCACAAAACCATAGGAATAATCATGGATATGTGACCTGCAGCAGCTCTACTTCTTATTGTAAAAACTTTTAATTTTTAAAATAGCCCAAAACTAATTTTATTGATACCGTAAAATATTCCAAATGTATAAATTGGTATAACTTTTTATAAAAACATTTCTCTTCTCCTAAACCTGGAAAAGAACTGAGATTTTTTTAACAAATTCTCAGCTCAAAAAAAAAAACTAAAAAAAAACCGCAGCTCTTCAATGATATTCTAATAAAAACAGCAACAATAATCTGAAAAAATAAAATTGCAATTTTTGTATGTTAAATTTTAACCATTTAATTTATCGATACTCTACCCTTAAAACCACTTACTTATCAGAAAATCTTTTTTTTTTTTTTAAACTTACTTTTTACTAAAAATACAAATTCAAAACAGGGCTAATTGTTTGATCTAAACAAACAGTTAACTGGAGGAGGTGTTAATTCTTAAATCCACTTAGAATAATTACACCAGTTATGAACATGCACCAATTATTGACAAGTCAACCTTTTTTTTTCAATAATTTATTGAAATATTGAGCAGGCTCAGAGAATATGTTAAGAATAAATGTATTTGTATTCATATTATTTATTACATTAAACATATGCAAATAAGAAACTTGGCTTTGTCTACCTAGATCAGTCATTTCTCTCACTGTTTGACATACAAAACAATGATAAAGACAGGAAATCTAGTGTTTAGAATGTTATATAACATCTACTACAATCTCTATAAATAGAATATAATACCTACTTAGTTGATTTAAGCACAAACATGCCGTACACTTTTCCAAAATCATAAAAGTAAAATTATAGTTAAAATAACCAAAACTGGACAAAATCGTGAAATTTTTTAAATTTCCAAATCGCATTTAGAGGTTGAATTTAGCAAGCCAAAGGAAAAATGGAATATTCATAAGTCAAATAGACTTTAAATTAACTAAAAGCTGTCAGAATAAATTATTTCTGTCAGTTAAAAGGACGATAATTAAGTATTACATTCCTTAGCTATATGAAGCAGAAGATAAATTAAAAACGTTTTAAACAATATGACAGATAAGAATTTTCAAGGCCAAAAGTATCATTAGAGAATGAGGTCAAACTCAATTATGTTATTTTCGTAACAGGTTTTTTTGATAAAACTCAAGATGAGATTTTTTATTTAAAATTAAATATTTTTATTCATTTTTTTATAAGGTAAAAAGTAATAATTAAATAATTCTATTGCAAAAAAAGTTCAAATATTTTGGAAAAATGTACTTATTCGAATGCCGTTTTATGAAGTCTATTATAACGTTATATAATTTGTATACTTTAAATATCCATGTAAAGTGGGAATATTGGTTAAGAGCATAACACAGCACAACTATAATAAAACCGTCCTCCAAAATATACACTTTTTAGAGAAAATCTTTAAAAATTAAAATACAATTATTTCTGAAATGGATCTTTGGCATTGCTACTATATATAATTAATATTGATAAATTTGGGTCCTTCAATTTATCATTAACTTCCAGAAAATGTTCCATATTATATTGAAAAGAGGAGGATAAACACTGTCAAACTTTATCTCGCTCAACTTTCCTGTAAATATCTGGTCTTGGTTATTAATAGGAAATTTAAGGATGGAAGATGTTCAGGACTTTGACAGTTCCCTAATCCAAGATTTCTTATCACAAGTTTCCCAACAGGCAGTCACTTCGTTCTGAAGGGGTGCCTGCAATAGAATGGCAATGAAGATAAGATAACCATTCCAAAATGAAGTAACATCAAAGAAGTAAATATTATGAATAGATAAAGTTTTATTAACTTTATGTTATAAAATTAAGATTTATGAAAATTTATACTGGTAAAGACATTTCAAGCTACACTGGGACCTTTATATACAATTGGACCAGTCAAGTTGGTTTTATTCTTAAATAAGTTGCTAAATAGATCAATCAATAACTTCTTACTTAAAAATGTTTATAAAAAAAATGATGGGGAAAATCATTTTTATGAATAATTTATATAAAATTATGATCATTTATATGAATTAATAATTTTTTTTTTCGAAACGGCCACCAAATATTTTTAGTACTAAAGCGAATAAGTACCAAAGGATTAAAAGTAATATATATATAATCAAATTTATGTTTGATTTATGTGGCACGCACAGTTATAATTACTTTTTCAGATACTAATGTTTCAGTAAAACAAGGTTCCAGGAGAGAGAGAGAAAAACTGCACATTTCTATTAAAATGTTCTTAATATTTTATATCAGCCAAACATACTTTATTCTCAGCAAAGATATATCAAAAGTTATAAAATTAATAGGAATATGTTAACAATCTTAATTACTAGTTAATTAAAAAAAATTTAATACTTAATTTTATACAAAATGCGGCCAAAACATGCTGTTCATCCACGTACTAATATTAGAGCCTATGGTTATCAATTTTTTACCGACGTTTTGATCTCAATTTTAGGTTTTCAGAAAAATAAAAATTAAAAGATAATAATGAACAAAAAATTTGGAAATGTGCATAAAAATGAATCGAATAGAAAAAGTTGATCAATAACAATAGAAGTAGATAGCTGATGACTGATAACAATGGAATATGAAATATATGTACCACCAGAGTGCTATTAGATAAGTTTATGACAGTTGATAACTGATCACTGACAACTGACTGATAAATTAAGAATTTTGGGTATACGGGAAAATACACAAGAGAAATATTTTTTCCCTTTAAATTATTGCAAGTAGAAGGCACACAAAAAGCTTGTGAAAAGAATTTGACGAAACAGTTTTTTACTGTTATTTCGAGGAAGAAATAATTGCAAAAATCATAGTGTTTTTTTTTTTTTTTTATAAAAATGAGTTAACGTTATTCAGAAATAGTGATTGATTTAAACATTGCAAAAAAAAACTCATAATAACAGTAACATACCTACCTGAAATTCAGTAACTAGACAATTAATGTCATAATAATATATCGCAACGTTTGTCTTTAGTATAACATTCTTTAAATATTAATAAAATATCTTTAAATAAATATCCAACGTCCATTCTCAAAAACAATTATTAAACATTTTAAAAAACATTATTAATTATAAAATAGCCTACCCTAATTTTTATTTCAAAGTCTCTAATTAGTCATTAAAAAGATTTTAAAGCAATTCTTCCCTTGTCTCATACAATCCAGCCAAATTAACTAATAATACGCAATTAAATAAGGGAAAACATATATACTATTAATTAACTTTATGTTTATGTAGCACTATTATGTACTAAATCACTTCTGTTTTTCTTCTGTTTCACTTAATTTTAATTATATTATGTGTAACTTTTGTTCTACTATTATTACTTAAATTATCAATACCAAATTGTTTAACGTGATCCAATAATCAGGATAAGCATATTGCAAATATATTTTGAATTCTATTTTGGATTACTGTCTTATTTATTAATTATTAAATATCCATGTTAAATTTGATAATAAACTATAATATTTATCTCAATTCAACCATACTGATCATGATTTAATTTTACTTAAAATTTCTGCATAATACAGGTTTCAAATTTCTTGTGTCTGTTTTAAAATTAACTGAATAACTAATATTTTCTGACATAATAGCTTCCAGCATTTTTTCTCTTGAAAGTATTATTTAAAAATCATTGTATTTTCAAATGTCATAATAAAATATCCTTGCGTTCGTCCAAAGTAATCTATTTATAAAAAATATTTTTTTAACGACATAGACAAACAATTAATAAACTCATTGTGTGTTTTAACTGTCTACTCATAAACGAAACTTAGCATGAAATTAAAATTATGTATTTAACCTTAATTGCATTAATTGTTGTTGAGTATTTAGGATTGTAGTAGATATATCGGTGGGATATTAACGTTACAAGTACCTTGTACTTGTTTATTAGAAAATTAAAAACCGTTAATTAGCGGTCTTTTATTGTAAATGGAAATAAGAAGAAATGAATAAAAATAAACTAAGAAAGAATTTGATAGATGGTGATATTTCATTGATGGTGAAATAATGTAAGAAGGTGAACATATATTTCTTGAAATAAAAGTCGTAATAAACGTATACACCATTAGAATGTTAAAGGTTTAGAAAAATTATAACTTAAAACAGAAAGTAATAAAACGTTAATAATGATTAAACTGGATTTGTAAATAAATATTTTTGAGTTTCCATTACTGATATAACAAAGACAGATTCAACTTTAACTTAACTATTAACGAATTTAATTTCTACTCAAACTAAGGCGATAAGTGAAAATTATGTGATGCACACGCTGTACCTGATTTTATCAAAAATATGTTTATACATACACTTATTTTTGATAATATCAGTTATTTTTATTTTTCTTGATTTTAATTTCCCAATAAAAGCATGTATGATATATTATTTTAAAAAAATGATCAAATAAATTTCACTTGCAAATATAAAAAAGTATTGTTTTCCTATTAAATTTATAATAATATGTATAAAAGTTATTTTGTTTCAGTAATGTCTTCCAGTTAACTCTTGATGAATGCCCCGGTATTTCAAAGAGGGGAGTTCGTTTAAAATGACCTTCAAAAGCAATTAAACGATTTAACTCTAAAAGGCTGTTAAACTCAATAAAACTGAGTACAAAAGGGCAGGAATTTTAAACATTTACATTGTTCACTGATCACACAAGAGTCACAATTATCTCTATATTGTTAAAGAGAGAATTTTAATTTATTTCATGTACAAGGAAAATAAAAAATATGTTCAACAAAGGTAAAATTTATAAAATTATTCATGACTAAGCTTATTTCAACAATATCTGGATGATGAAGTAATTAATTGTTTAAAACTAAACAAGTTGTTATATTTTAAAGTTTTTCTTATTTTTTTCTCTTACATATATGGTAATTTGAATGATTGTTGCTCAAACCTTATAGTATAGCATTTAGAATGAAATAGCATGTGTTGTGTGACAGAAGTCTAGAATAAGGAATCAAGTCGTAGAAAAACAAGGCTCTGAATTAGCTAAATGAAAAATATATGTATTGAATTATTGTTAATATATTATCACATAATTTAAATATATATATACATTTTTTTTTCAGTTGACTCAACAGATCTTGTGGATCTTTGACCGTCCGAACCAGCCTTCTTCACGCCTGCCTGTCTTAGGTTTTTACTTAGGTACGAACAACTCTTTCGCATCTTTGTCGATTCTGTCTATCCATATGGTTTTTTGTTTGGCTATACTTACATTCATGATTGTGTAGAAGCGTCCTGATGGATCACTTCAAGCAACATATTGCCCCACCCATCTAAACTAAATTATTATTGACTGATCAGTCCACTGCAAGCAGTTCACTTTTACCTCTTCTCCTACATGCATTAAGGCTCTGATGCCAGCTCGCTCCTGTAAGTACGGATGGCGTTCGACTCTCGATTCTGCTATCTAGGGTACTTGTTAGAGCCCAGGTCTCGCAATTGCATATAAGAGCTGACTTTATTATGGCAGTGTTCACCTTTAGCTTCAGAATTTTAAACATTTTTCGGGATTTCAGTATTCTTAACAAAGAGAAGGTTGTGCTATTTTGCTTTACGCTGGTATATCTTGGCCCATTGATCATTTATTGACGTTATTGGGGAGCCGAGTTATTTTAAATGTTCGGTAACGATTTGTCATCCACGCAGACCATGTTAATATGAATATTTCGGCTTACAATCATATACTTTATTTTATTTTCATTTACTTGCAAGCCGACTTCCTCTACATCTCTTATTAGAGTCTTTCCATGTCATCTAAATATAAATGTACGAGGGTAAATCGATTATTATCCGCAATATAGTACCCTTGCTTTTCAACGCACTTGGTCCATCGTTGTACAAGCTTCATGATGCCCTCATAAAAGAAGGTTTTCGGTTGAGCTGCGAACCAGGAATGTACCGCTTCTTTCATTGCTTCGTCCGAGGTAAATCGACGACCTTTTATTCTCTCGTTTCGGCCATCCTACGTTTGACTTTTTAAGAAATAAAAGTTTTGGGACATAACTTGGAAATTATTTTATCTATATAATTATTGTTAAAGTATTATAAAACTGCACTACTACAAACACTAGGCTGTGTTCTAATAGTTAATAAGGAATTATTGATTCAGAGACTAATTTTCGTTAAGGATCTTTATTTTATCACAAATTTACTCATCCATCAGGACCCAAATGTTTCATTCGTTGACTACTTGGCCAGATCTAAGGGACGTGACAGCCGTGCGGGTTGGGGCGTAGGTCCCAGTGCGCTCGGTTCGGAACGTTGTGGGTTCGATTCCCACCTGGGGCGGTTAAACATTAATTTTTCGGCGGTCCCGAAGAATGAATCTTGACACTCCCACCTTGGTTAGTACGCGGCGGCAACCTAGGTAGGGGTTGGCAAAAAAAACCACCAGTACCAGTAGCCAGAACAAGATATATCCTCCACAGAACATTCTCCACAAGGGTGTATCATGTTATTGTGATGTGACTCACGTTTCATTTACTCGATGTTATGTTAATATGGAAATAACAATAAATAAATTATTTTTAAAAAAAAGTATATTTAAAGTGGTCTTCAAGAACTTTATTTTTATAAAACTGGAACGGTAAGGTCTCAACTTAATATTTTTTATGAATTAATGTTCTTTTATTTTTTAAGAAATGTACTTAAACTTAATAAGATTTTAATTACTAAGTTTTATAAGAATAAAATAAAGTTTTTTGTTTTTAAATAGTATTTTATTCTTGTGATTTTGTCAAGGAAATGTTAAAAATCTAATTAAAAAGGACTGAAAGAACGTATACAAAAATAGATATGCATGAATTAATATTATTGTAAATTTAGAAATTAACCAGTTACTTTGTGATATCCAATTAATCCCATAAATGTATCTAAATCAACAAATTACATTAAATGCTATATTGTAATATTATTGAGAGAGAAATGCTTTATTATGGTGCAACGCTGCCCAAATTTATTCAGTTGTTACAGCATATATGTGATCTATGTATAAAATTAAAAAAATAGGGACGGATCTTCTGAAGACGCGAGATTATTTACTTACTGATTCAACATCGTAGTAAAACTATATGAGCCAAAAGTTTCAGGACAAGATGGAATGTGTAACCTTTTTATTTCTTCTATATTTGTCTCGGTTAGCATGGCGGTTTGGCTACAGTTTTCCTAACAAAAATAAACTTGGCAGAGTTGTTTTCCTTCTTTAACTTCACTGATATCATTTGTTCCACTTTCTGCTGTAAAACCGACGTTGGAGAACTAACTACAACCAGAAACAGAAGTAATTAAACAAATTGTTGTAACGGGTTAAAACATAAAATTCTTCCTCCTTGTTGGAACAAAAAAAATTACAAAAATTTGCATCATAACAACACGTTGAACTTCTTGAGTAAAGGGGAAAAAACATAAAAAATAGTTATCAAAAAAATCTCAAGAAACTTTACGAGAAGGTGCTTCTGTTGCGCATATTTTAAAAACTGTCAGATTCCGTAGAAAATGATGAATGAAAAACACACAAATATATGCATATATATATATATTAGAGGAACGTATATCAATAATTCGGTGGATCGTCCGAGGCACCTCAATGCAGAGGGCCATGAACAGTGCCATCCACTAATAACTTCAGCTTCCCTCTATTCCGGAGTTCATAGGTCGACGGCACATTAAGTTCTTTGATGGGCTAAAGGCCTGTGCAAACCCAATCTTCCGGGAAATTGCCCCTCCACCAAGACCTGGGATGCAGCAAGGCACTGTTCACGTGCTCGGCGAGAGGAGGGGTTTAGACTAAGTCTAAACCCAACCATTCATCACTAGTAGAGAGGTCCCTTCCCACTCGTGACAACGCAGACGGCGAGTAAGCACCACAGAGCTCCCTTGCACACAGCGGATGCCAGAACCCACTTTAAAATATCCTTCAGGCAAAGAAAGGACATTGGTGTTTACTTTGTATTATGTATACATATGATGTTTGAAATAATAAAATTGATAGAAGGGTAAGAAAAAAAAAGTATATCAATAAAAAGACGTTTTCAGCTCATTTTAATAAAACAGAAAAAACTAAATTCTGGAAAAACCAGGTTCCATCATTTATTAGGCTCAAGGTGTCTCTTCGCCTGAAACTTATGATTTATAAATGCTTTATTGAGTAACCATGTCCATATATTTGATGACCAAAATTTATGATCAGCTATAAATATTTTAAAAAAATAAAAGACTAATGCTTACCATAAAAAGTTTTTCAAGATATTCAAACAGATGGTAATCCGGTGAGTAATAATTATATTAAACATATTCAAAATATATTGATAAAAAAACAACTTCTTCTTAAAATGAAATTAGATTACAGTAGAATGACCATCAGAACAGCTCACCAGAAGAAGAAATACAAAGGTTAAGAAAAAATCTAGGTAATAGTTTGTACATGGTTTCCATAAAACTTAAATATTACTTTTTTCTCTTTATATTATACATAAACTAACAATTTATTTTACAAATAAAAATTTAATATAACACTTATTGTATATATGAATAAATTTGGCATTTTAGTACAAAATAATATTCCTAACCCAATTTCATCACAACTTGTCTTGAAATTGGTGTAGTTTGGCGTTTTTTTAACTTTTTATTAATTTAACTTACAATATATGGAGTATGTAGTAAGGAAAAATATTTCATGTTTTCGACGGAACTACATATTTTGAGGTACCCTGAGGCCAAAAAACCTAGTTTGTGAACAGCCTAAATCAAAAATGAGAAATCGAACGAAGTTGAAATTACAAAAAGCAAAATGATAGACATAAGTAAAATGTAAATACTACAGTTAAGACTATTAGAGCGGTGTGGAGGCTATACAATTTTTAAGCTTGATATGTGCAATATGAATTGATCTAAGTTGATAGAATTAATATTTTAATTAACAACTACTAAAATGAAAATAAAGTAAAAAGTAAAAATAAAATAATAACTATTAAAATAAATAAATAAATAAAGTAAATAAAAAATAACTAAACGGATTTGTATGTGAATATTAAAGCTGAAAATTACAGTAAATTAATTTACTAATGACTATATGTTACTAAGCAACTGATTAGTTTTATCAGTAGAAAAGTTCCTACGAATTCAGTTTTTTATCTAAAAATCCTAAACGGTAGGTCCTGGTAAAAATGCTATAATAAAAAAAATTAAAGAAAATTAAATTTTCCAACAAAATAACTTGATGCGCTGGAAAAACGAAAATTAGTGCTTTGTATTTTATGCTTAGGAGCCCGATGCATAAAATACAAATCTGTTTTAATTAGTATAATCGGAATCGCATTTCTGGTGGTCCTAAAACCCCTACTAATTAGGCAATTAATTTAATAAAGTAACGTGTTTAACTAAGTAGTAACTCCTAAATGGTGCATCCTAACCAAACGATTATTAAATATTGAACTTTAATATTAATATTCTGTGTCGAATGTTATTATTAAAATTCTATGAAGTGCCATAACATATTAAATCGATTAAGTAGTATGTCGTTAACCGTAAACCAAAAAACGATTTTTTTTCTTCTAATTATTCCCGATACTGAGATATAGTCCTGCGTATAAATCTAACCTAAACAGAGAAACGCATTTCTTTAGTATAATTAGTTTAATTAAGCAATCAACTAGAAATTTTTGTTCTAAAAGGTCATTCGCCTTTAAGTCCTAGTCGGTTCGGACTTAATTTGGAAAAGAAAAAAAATCGTTCTTTGTTTTACGATTTACGACACTTAACCTTAACCGATTTAATTTTTATGGCACTTTACGGTGTTTTAATAATAACGCTCGACGCAAAATGTTAATATTAACATTCAATAACTGTTTCGCGAGTATGCACCATTTAGCGTTATTGTCCAAAAATATTTTTAAAAATTACTTAGTACGTTACATTAATTAATTAATTATCTAGTCAGTAAGAGTTTTAGGGCCACCAGATGTGTGATTCCGATCTAATTGTAATTGATTGATAGATTTATTTATTGATAGATATTACAATCTGCCACACAGTTGTGAGCAATAGGTAATAGTGATGGATGATCTCATACATACTAAAAAAAAAATAATGAAAAAAACAAACAAATAAAATAAATAAAAAAAACTCTCTTAAAATATATACAAACAAAAGATTTGACAAGATGAACATAATCAAACTATCTGTATGAAAAATAAATAAATAAAATAACATAATGATAAAATAATATATACAATATTTACACAATCGACCCGAGGATCCCTGAGCCCACTTCATCCTCCACGTGTGAGGGGTAGAGCAGAGTTCAAGAGACCCCAGCGCATCCCTCTCGCCGCACCACTAGTAATGAGCCAGTGGAGGCTGAGCAAGTGCGGTAAGTGTAATTAACATAAACTAATTAAAAATATAATCTGCAGATGCATATCCAAAGAGATGTATTTATGCATTGTGCTCCTGTGCTAATTTATGTTTTTCAACTCCATCAAGATATTTTGTAAAAAAAAAAAAAAATTAATCATCCCATTAATATAGACTTATGCAAATGAAAAGTTTTATATCTTAAGTCAATATATCCACTTTGGAAAGTTATTACTTAAAACGTATTGTAGAAAATATATCATACGGATGAGTTAAATTGTTATTCAAAATGTTTGTAACAAATATTTGACAGAGTAAAATTAAAATTTTGAATTAATTTGAATACGTCATTGTATATAATTTTAATTTGTTAAATAAACACAAAAATGGGTAATAAATTAGATGGTGAAAGCATATGGAATTGAATATATAAAACGAACACACTAAAGACATCTGAAATGTGAGTATAATTTTTTTAATAATTAGAATCACCATTGTGTTCGGGTGAATCTTGAGATAATTTAAAAGATTGTCTCCTGAAAAACCGCTATTTGGCTTGGCAAGTAGTAATGCATTTGAAAGGCACCACCGCGGCCCCGTTACGGCAATTTAGGTTAGAGGCTTATTGCTCTGACAACTAAAACCGTTGCCCGTATAACTTAGATCAGGCTGCCATTTCCTTTAAGACCTCTTGCTGCAAAAAAAAAAAAAAGATGTATGGAAACACAATCGATTGTTGCAAAGACGGTTTACATACCAATATACCTTTCTGACTCTTGTTATTGTTATTTTTAATTTAATATATATATACAAAGAGAAAATCATAACACAAAAAAGGCCATCCTTCCCGACCGGATCCAACCAACTAAAACCCCCAGGGAGAGACGGTCCTAAACCACTTTAGAAATATTTTCTTAATACAGGGAGAGTAGACTTTAAGATAACGTAATCGAGCAATATTTAAATAGCGTCTGAAATTGGAAAACGGCGTGAAAATATATGCATATTGGTTCGAGAATGGTTTGGTTTATCAGTTATTATAAAATTTATTTATATATTTTCAACATTCTTTTTTCATTCTGCCTTTGTTTAATGCAATTCAATCAATTTAACCTACATTTTGTCTACTATTTCACTTATTTATTTATTTTTTTTATTTAGATTTTAGCACTTTATTTATTTATAAAATAAAAATAAATAAATAAAATCTCAATATGTATATTAAATCTGTACCGGTACAACCCATGAAGGGTTAAGAGTGCAGTACTTTGTAAGGAATTACTTACTAGACCAACGGTTGTGCAAGGTGATTTGGTCAGAATCACGCTCGACCGCCAGACTTTTATCCAATTAAGGGCTTTGAAATTAAAATTTTACGAGGCTGGAAGGACCCCAGGAGGGCTCTAGAACCCACAGAGAAGACGGCTACATTGTAACAGAAAATTATTATCTACCCAGAGCTGAGGATCCCTGAGCCTACTCTATCCCCCACGCATGAGGGGGACAGCAGGGGCATATTGAGATCCCAGCGCCTCACTCTCATCGCGTCACAGTAATGAGCCAGTGGAGGCTGAGTAAGTTAACTTGAATATAATACTTTTATTTGCAATTTCTGTTAAACTTTTATCAACTTATGAATTTCTAGTGGTTGTTGAAGATTTACAATCATTAAAGTGGTAAAAAAAATCTAGTAGAATGATAGTAATGTTGAACTCTTCAATATTTCTAACTGGAGATACTACATAAATTATATGAATAATGTAACAACAGAATTTCAGTCATTTTTCTATCGTATATGACGAAGATTAACTATTTACTACACTAATCGAAGTTGTAGTAAGTTGTGGTTCCTAACGACACTATCCAATTTTCTACTGAAAGCGAAGCAGATTAACCTTAAAACCAGATTATTAATACTAGCTAATTTTGGCCTCCCTATGTATGGGAACAGTCGTTTGTAGACGGATGGATATCAAACGGACGAATGAAATATAAACGGATAAACGGATGAACGGTTCTTTTTGGTTCCAATGGAAAGTCAGGCTTATACAGTTATGCAAAAAAATGTTTGTAATTGTCCTATAATATCGTCGGCGAAACGTCAGAACAGGACATCACAAAATTTCGCTATCTAGTATTTTGTTATAATATAAAGTAGTTTTTTATTCTCATCGCAATCACAAAAAGACTTGACAGAGTAGGTGACATCAATAATTAAAAAGAAAACTAAACAGTTTTAAATTAGATCCATAGTTATAAATTATCTAAAACCTTAAATCAAACACCATGCTCCCAAAAATTTTAAGATATGCCGCTCTGTAATTGGAGTGAAGATATAAGATAACATGAAATATTATACTTGTATATTCTATTATGAATGACTTCTAAAAATTACAAAAGTTAATAGTAAAACTTTATTCATTATTTCCTTTTTAGTAAACCGCTATTTATTTTAATATTTTTTTAAGGTTTTAATGTTACGAAATTGAGTTCCATTTTCAGGAAACTGTTTTGCAATACCTTTTTTTCAGCTTATTAGGTTTTTTTAACATACACATTATTAAACATTTAACTTCTATTTATTGTCACCTAACATTCATAATAACTGTTATATTTTAAAAAGTGATAGCTATTTTGGTATTTTAATCGTATATTAAACATTTAACTTCTATTTATTGTCACCTAACATTCATAATAACTGTTATATTTTAAAAAGTGATAGCTATTTTGGTATTTTAATCGTATACTTGCAATATTACAATAAATTCAATACAAAAAAAATATTATGTTATTTTCACAAGTAGAAAAACATATATATATATAAAAAATGTATATAACTATAATTTTAGACCAATTGCTAAAATAAAGCCTATGAGAGTTGATGGGATACAAGTATGTTATAAAAACATTTTTGTAGGACTTTACGTCAACCAGGAGCTGTATTACTTCAACCCACTGGAAGCAGCCAATTTTAGGCCAATATGTTTAGAGAGAGTTACTTTTTTTTTTTATTTTTAAAAATAATGGGCTCTTCAATCAATGTACCCCAGAAAACAAATTGGGGAAGATAATTGGAGTGTACTGCCTAAAGGATTACCTTTCGAAGAAAGGAGGAAATTTTACTTAATAAGGACGAAAATACTGTTCGTTTGCTTTTAAAAATCAATGCTGGAGTCATATTCCTAACTTACTTCTGATCAATATGATTTCCATAATATTAGTTATTTGTCAATGTAATTGTTAATTACATTATTTCATGATTAAATCCTGTCAACTATAGTAATATGCTACATAATATAATATCCGGAATGACTAAGTACACTACTTAACGATACCACTCTGTTTCAATTTCGTCAACTCATATTACTTTTCTCAGTCTGCCCGTGTTCCTCGAGGTAGTATCCTAGTTGTTATCCTCTAAATGTTTCATAATGTTGATATTCTAACTCAACCTAACAACTTACACTGATGACAAATGCATATTATCTGCGAAATGTGATCCAACTACAGGATCAAAAACTCTACATAAATACATCGCCAATATTGAAGAATGCTATCCAAACTGAAAAATCAATAAATCCTAACAAATCCCTGGAAACTACTTTTATTCTTCGTGGTAATCCTATGACTTCCTAACACAAGGTATCCTTTAAAACAAAATGCACTTTTATTAGTCAAACATATCCGATTCTACGGACTCCATTTTGACAAGGGACTTGGAAAACAAGGATGAACTAAGAATATATGACTAAAACGACAAGAAAACGCTCGTAGATTCCGATCACTACAACACTTGCTTGATAAACGGCTCTTAACTTCGAACTTGCTACAAAAATATTATCTCCATTATCACTATCAGGCCTATTTGGAAATCCCTTCCAAAACTCCTTAATGTCCATTATTATTGCACAAGTAAAATTACACATAAGACTATTTGTAACAGATTTGGCTCATAAAAAACATATTCCCTTTAATTCAAAATTTCTTGTCTACAAACCCTCTAGTTTGAAACCTTTCATTACAATAAATTCCCTAAAATTCTACAAGGCCTCTGAAAAGAAAATGGGCACGAGACCCCCTAATAACTAATTCGAATAACTGATGAAGTGTGTTATAGGTTCTCTCACAACCTATTATCACGTTTAATTTCCTTATTTCACATTTACTAGTTGTAAACTTCTGTAAATTTATTAAATAAATTCAAATCCTAACCTTATATTAAATCCTGAACAAGATAAATTAAAAAAAGAAATAAAATATGTATGTAAGCTATTATATCATTCATAATTATTTTTACATGCTTTTCTTTTCTCTTTTTTAATTATTCATTTTTTTTTATTGTTCAACTGTTAACAGTGAGAAAGTAACTTATAATTTTTTTTATAATGACTGTTTATACTTTTTTGTATTTTTTGTTTAATTATCTCTGAGGCTCCTCAGCCCTCATCTGTTGACTTCTCTGTATAATTCTAAAGGTACTCGTCCCAGAATAAATAAAGTATTATTATTATTATTATTAAAACAAAAACCTATTCAACATAAATTGAAACTCTGAATGGCACATGCTTGAATTGATTCGCCAGCAATTTCTAAAATCATAAGAATTTGAAGATAAAGCCTGCTTATCACGATGACAGTATTATATATCCTCGCAAAAATATGATAAGTTTTAAATAATTAAAAACAAAATTATAACTCCAAAATAGTAAACGAAAAGTGCATATTTTTTTTTTAAGTATAAGATTCTTTACTAACTTATTCTCATCACTAGCTTCTTATAAATAAGCGAATCGTTAAATTTATAAAATAAAAAATATAAATTGGCTAAGAGTCTAAAGTTAACAGAGAGTAAAGATAAAAAATAATTGCTGATATTTTTAATTTGGCCAACGTCCAATAGTTAACACAGAAAATAGGTTAGACTTGACAGCGAAAATATCTTTTCTTTATTGGCGTGACCTTCATTCGATTTTCTTATTGCACGGGCTATTTTTAAGCCGACATTAATGTTCTAGAAAATACTATAGGAAAGTAGAAAATAGGAAAATTCTTTTAATTGAGGCAAACAGTTTAATTAATTAGTTAAAAATTAATTTTGAAACGAACTTACGTATTTTGTATGTGATTTCTTCAACAATTAAAGTAAAAATCATTTATAACTTAATTTTTATGTTCAGATTATGTTTTATCTTCCTTTTTAATTTAAATTTTGAAATTTAAGATTAAAATTAAACTTTCGCATAAACCCACGGCCCTAGTGTTAGAGAACTATAAAAATAAATAAAGCAATAGAAAGCATTTTTATGGATTGATAAATTTAAAAAAATATGATCCCTGAAAAGAAAAAAAAATAGTAAATCAATAAAATAAAAATAGTTTAATAACTAATAAATCATATTTTTAATTCCCCACATTATTATAATTAACTATAATATTTAATACAGTTATACATATAGCCAAGTTATACATATTATATTGTAAGCCTCCTTGTTAATATCAAAATTTTCACAGAAATCATTAAAATTTAATCAAAAAATTAAAATAATTATTATAAGATTATTTTCGAAATAGAATACGTTTTTTAAATATTTTTTTTTTTTTTAAACTTTAGCATGGAGTATACATTGATCAGTTGTTTATTTATGACTTGTTTTCTGTCAAAAGTCATTTCATTTATTATTATTATCATTTATTGGTATTATTATTATTTATTAAATAATTCATTTTATTAAATGAAATGAGAACTTATCGCACGCAATAAAATTTGTTAAGTTGATTGAAACAAATTTATATATTTGTTTGCATATTTAATTTCATGATATTGATTAATTCTCAAATATAAATAATTATAGGGAAGCTTATAAAAGTACTTTGAACCGCAAAGCATGGTAGTGCTTACTGCAAATATCAGGCTCAATTGACGATACAATAATATGTGCGTA
>NW_027105693.1:0-3034 GCF_000696795.3 Halyomorpha halys | reverse complement strand
TTTTTCTATTTTTTTTTATTTTTCTATTTTTTATTTATTTATTTATTTTTTTTTACTTTTATCATCCCATAGGCGTTGATGACCAGAGGGTTTTACGCCTTTAAGCAACAATCAACAACAACTTATCCTCACTCTCTCTCTCTCCCTTCTAAAGTGACATTCTATTTGATAGGTAATATATAAAAACAACACTTAACTAGTGAAATAACTTGTTATTATAGCATAATGGAACTAAACATTGTGAATAAATAATTTTGTTGAAACATGATATCAATTACTATATTATCGGTTACAGGGTTGAATAGTAATTTATTCCCAAGTATAGTTGTTTATTCCAGAGCAAATTATAGGTGTAATAGAGAATGAAAGAAAAAACAACAAAGCCTTCCAACAGAACGTCGTTAGCAGGTCAAGGATTCGAATGTAAAATATGTGTGAAGAAATATTTCCGACATTAAGTATTCTAAACGGATTCGATCTGAAGAAATAAATCGATTACACCATACACAACAGAATCTATGAATAACAAGCAAAGATTTCCTATTTATAAGAGATGAATTATATGAACTGTAAACAACAAGAATCTGCATGTGTTGTGCAAGAAACATTTCACAGCATTGATTGTTATTTAAACGATTTGTTTGGTTAAGTTAGACCAGATCGAAATGTGACAGGAATATTAAACAAAAAAGGCTATAATAATGCTTGATTTAAATTTATATCCAGACGCGAGTAAGGATTGGAGATGAATGAGAGACTATGAGGGGGGGGGGTAAAGAGGATGGGTTCAAATAATCATTTCAATATTATTGGTTTCCGTATATCTGCCACAGCTGAATTCGTACCAGGATCTTGGAGTTTGCCTTACCACTGAGCTACCCGCTCCTCACCCCTCCTATCCTCCCTCACACACACAAACACATTTTCATTGTTCAGTTATATATTTTATAGTTTTTGACTCATCAATAACAATGGTGCAAATTAGATAAACGAACAAAATTATATTTAAAGACTTGTTATTCTTGACTTTTTTTTTTCTATAAAATAATTAGAAATAAAATTAACTGACACTATAGGATTGCATAAACGATTATTAAAAAAAATTAAATAGTAGATGAAGTAGAGGGAAAAAACAGGGAAAAGTCCAAAAATGAATTAATTAATTTTTGACCTGGGGGCAGGACAGGAAGATAAAAAAAAATGGCAAAAGATTTAAAATTAACAACTTAGGATAAAATTAAAACTATTTGATTTAAGCATTAAATTAAAAAAAAATTACAAATTATCAAAGAAAAAGTTTGAACCTCGTCCTTTTTGAAATTTTCAAAAGTAAAGCTATGTCATATGGGGTCTTATAGTACAAACTTTTAAAAGAATTCACTCATTTTACATTTTCGGTCTCCTTTCCACTAATGATGTCAGCAATCAGCAGCATGTATTTAGAGCCTACATTTATGTTTTAAGACATCATGTAGCTTCCACTAGGTTATATTCCTTATCTATTTTACGGAGTCTTCCATTTTAATATAAAGACAAATGAAATTAAAAGACATCTATTTGGGTTTCGGTTTTAAGAAATAATTATAGTAGGGGAGAAAGTACAACCAATTCTAGTGAGTTTTAGGACTCAGCTAGCAATTTGTAAAACATCGAGGAGTTATTATTTTTTATAATTCCTTTTCTCTCAGCATCTTCGCTACGGTTTTCGACAAAAGTTTATTCTAAATAACATCATCTTATAAATAGATCTTACCTACATATTTTCTTTTCATTCCTAGTTTTGGCGAGAGTTCAAATGTAGCTCGATAAAAGTGAATTTAAAAAAAAAAAAAGACGCTTTGCTTGTAAGTGTTTTCAAGCTAAGATAAGAAGAGTTATTACCCTACATCATCTTATCTTACTACAAGAGCCGGGAAAAAATACAGTTATCTCACCCCAATTTTTTATTACATTAATGAAAACTGCGTATAATTACTAGACAAACCTGATGAGTCTGCCAAGTATAGGTAGGCGGAAAGAAAAATGACGGGTTTCAAAACCTTAAAAAACATTAATTTTTCATTCATTATCTTAAAAGCTACTAACAACACTAGAAAATCTAAAAAAACATTTAACTACACCGTGCAATATATAAATGAAGCGTATTAGTACCAGAGCCCAAGAGGAGAAAAAATGCAGTTATCTCACCCCAATTTTTGATTACTTTAATGAAAACTAGGTATAATTACTAGTCAAAATTGATGAGTCTGCCAAGTATAGGTAGGGGGAATAAAAAATGGCGGCTGTTTCATAGCGATAAAGAAAAATAATATTTCATTCGGAGCTCTATATCTTAAAAAGTAGGAACAACACAAGAAAACCTAAGAGACGTCATTTAAAGGATAGGAAATTTTCTGAAATATTAGCCCTAATAAAGCTATTTACGTTCAATAGTTCTTGAGATATAGCTTTTTAAAGAGCAAAAGTTCTTAAAAATCTACTGAAAGATTACTAGTTGGATAATTTATTTTGAGAAATCTATATCTTAGGAACTATACGACGTAAAGATGTCAATTACCACTCAAATTAAAGCTAGTTTAACGTACTATAAAGTATTTTATGACCTTTACCTTGAAATAGTATTTTTCATGAAATTTTCTAAAATAAATTGATTTATAGCTGTTTGGAAAATAAGTTTGATAAATAGAAAATTTTATTTCAGAAACCATAAGACGTAGATGTCTGCTAGCACTCAAATTAAAGCTAGTTAATATAACTACAAGATAGTTAATAATGTTTATCTTTGTAGGAGTAGTAGTTTTTATGACATTTGACAAAATAAATTCACAAACTGTTAATTTCTTGCTGTTCGTATAAAATGTTTGATTTTTGGCAAACATATCTCTAGATATATAGGACGCACATATGTCTACCAGCACTCAAAATAAAGGAAATTAAACTTACTATAAAGCGGTTTATCACACATATCTTCGTAGGGGTAGTATTTTTTATGATATTCGTATACGAATATAAATTTGGCAAATGAAAATTTGTC
>NW_027105692.1:21064-21971 GCF_000696795.3 Halyomorpha halys | reverse complement strand
TATGCGGTTTTATTATTTTGTGTTTAAAAGGAAAAGTATTATATTTGGAAATTTAAGTTATTAAATGAGGAGTGATACGAAAATATGTAAATACTCCACCAGCACAGCTGAGGGTGTTCTCCAAGGGAAATATTAAGCCCTATTATTCTCTATATTAATTGCAGATATGAACGTTTTTTTTCAGGAAAATAGGGTGCATGAAATGAGGATATCTCCATTTTTTTGGGTGCGAAAAGCTAATATAAACTAAAGTGCTCCATACATAATTTTTTTTTTTTTAATCAGTGGATCTGAATGGATTCAACAGTATCACATAAGTTTCTGCCGATTGACGTTGTGAAGTAAAATATTTTTTTAATCTTATGGAAATATTTAATATATATATATAATTCGGCCGACTACATAAGAAGTGATTTTTGGTTTTTGTATATATTTAAACTGAATTAATACAATTTAGTATATTTTTCTTTTATGCATCCTATGATAGATAGGTCTATTACTACCTCACAATACCAAAAATAACAAAACAGTATTAAAATAATTTAAATCGACTGGTATAGCAAACTGGGCAAAAATAGTTTTATGGAGAAATATGTTATTTGTTTGTTGCATCCAAAAAAACCTTGAAATACGAATTGTCCGTAGTAATGAAGAATAAAAATCTTTTGCTCCAAATTCTCGACTAACTAGGTGCCTTCGATTTTTTGTGGAAAATTTTTGGAAAAACAAAAGTTGTAATAACTTCAACACGACACCACACATTACAAAAGACTGATCTACATTTGCCTACATACTGCCAATTTGGACATATTGAGTTGAGCTTTGGGGCTCCACTAAACCTTCGAATTCCTCTCGTATTCAATCCTTACAATCCAAAATCCTTCGTAAAACCCTCAATGCTCCTTAC
>NW_027105692.1:15302-15909 GCF_000696795.3 Halyomorpha halys | reverse complement strand
AAAATTAAAGTCATGTAAGCAAAAAGGAGCAAAGATATTTAAATATATATGAGAAAATCTAGTTAGTAAGTGTATGAACAAAAAGAAAATTATTTTTAAAAAAAGTGAGAAAGAAAATATATGTTATTAATGAACTTTGTAAGTAAAATAATGGAAAGAATGGAAGAAATAAAATATAGAATTCTTTAATCCAAAAGGAGTAATTAGTAAATATAACAATAATTAGATGTGAACACAACTTAATGACGTAGATAGGGAAGAAAAAATAAGAATATGTCCAATGTGAGTTATATTCTTCTTCACATAATGCATTTTATTGGTTTATGTCCACCATTTTCTGTTTAGGAAAAAAAACCGAGTTGGCACAAGTAAAGCGGCTAACGGTTAAAAGACAAGAATGAGTTTTAAAGTTGAATTCTTTAGACTATCTGGACATACGGAGTTGAGCTATGGGGCTCCACTAAACCATCGAACTCCTCTCAAATCCAATCCTTACAATCAAAAATCCTTCGTAAAATCCTTAATGCTCCTTACTTTGTCGCAAATCAAATCATCCATCAGGACCTCAATGTCCCCTATGTTGCCGATTTGGCCAGAACCAGATACC
>NW_027105692.1:12629-13267 GCF_000696795.3 Halyomorpha halys | reverse complement strand
TATCATGTCACTATGTCACCTACAGCAAATTTACTTGTTGTATATATGTGTATACAGTTGTAAATAACAATAAATAAATTATTTAAAAAAAAAATCCTTTCTTTAAATGTTTATAAAATCATGTTTACTTGGTCAATAATGTTTACGTATTCTAAAAAAAAGATTAGTTATGGTGCTTTTATACATCAGTTTCAACCGAGATTCCTTATGTTTAAGTAGTATTTTGCTTTCTCAAAATAGAAGAGAAAAAGATTCATTTTCGTCATTTATTTCCAAAAAAGAAAATCCGCACTACAGCCGGTTAACAAAATTTGCAATGTGCATGGCGATGATGCCTTGGGAGAAAGCACCGCCCCTAAGTGGTTGTCCTAAGAATGTATTTTTATCCGGTTGTACCCTGCTTTTAAATATCGTCGCTCTACCTAACCAGTGTGTCCAATGTCTTCAAATAGTGGTATCAGGTATTTCTTATTCACCGCATTCTCATTAAATTTACGGTATTTTATTACTATTCTAAACTTCTCTTTATCTAGAACGCTCTTTTTTTTTTATTTTGTTTCACTGCCCACAATGAACTAATGGTCAAGTTGGAACAAGAGACGCAATGCCTAGAACTGTTCTGTTTCCAGAAGATCAAA
>NW_027105692.1:9287-10254 GCF_000696795.3 Halyomorpha halys | reverse complement strand
CACAAGTGAAGCTTCTTGGAATGAAATAATGTATTCAAAATAATATAATAATTATGAGAGATAGTTGACCGTGGATGATGAATGAGGAGAAGATGGTTGAGGGTGCGGTCAATGAAAAACACAAATAAGTTCAATTAACCTATTTTTAACCTTAAAAAAAAATCTATTAATAATGATCGGGCGTTCTCTCTTATAGCTTAAGGCTGAAACTATTAGTTAAAGAATAATAATAATAATTAGAATAGAACAGTAATTTCCTAAGTCAAATCTAGCAAGAATTTTTGTTATATTGTAATTGGAATTGAAATGAGATAACAACAGGAGCTCATTCAATCGGACCGGCGCCACCTCAATTGTTAAAATCCTATAAGCTCCTACTCTCCAATTAATAATTATAACAATAATAGTAAAGTCTTAACGAATCCGAATGGTCTATTCAGTTATTACCAATCGTTCTTAACATAAATCAGTCCAGTAACGCTCCTCCAAACCCAAATCTACTAAATCAGGTCGAAAGCAATCCTCCCATCTACATTTCGTTCTACCCCCTGCCTTCTAAATTCCTCGTTGATTGACTCTTTTTCGGTCGGAACATTTTACGTAATACTTTATTTTCAAAAATCTTAAGAAGCTGTTCCCTTAGTGTAAGAGACCACTTTTCGCATCCGTAAAGAACAATGGAAAGGATAATAGTTTTGTAAATTCTAACTTATACGTTTCTGGACACTAAGCAATTTCGAAATTAAAAAAAAAACAGTTCCCACCTCGCTTCTATTTTCTCATCAATTTCGTTTTTTCTAGTCTACAAAGAACCTAAATACTTGAACCTATGTATCTAACTGTTCAAATGTATTTCTTCCTATATTTATAACACTGAAATTGCTTCCGTTACCTTTATTAATATAAATATATATTTCGAGACCTAGTATTTTACTATATTTTATTAACATAGTTGTATTTAATTTGT
>NW_027105692.1:6313-6857 GCF_000696795.3 Halyomorpha halys | reverse complement strand
GCCTAGAGATATGGTGTAGGTGTCATTTTACATTATATTCATATTATATGCAGCACCGTTTAGGTTAAGGTAAGTTAGTTCTTGTTGTCTGGGGCTTTAGGGCGTAAAACGCTGAGGTCATCAACGCCCATGTTTCGCGCTTTATAATTCTATTTCACTTTATTTATATATTTAAATAATTACGAAAAAAAAATTAAATAATTACTTCTTTTGAAATTTTTTAGTACGTATAACACATTTTCTGGTTTAAACCTTATTCAAAAGTTCTTTCCTTTTTTAAGAAAACCAAAACCATTTCCACGTTCTTCTGGTCATCATTTAGAGCATCCGACTCGTATGAACTATTCTCAATCTGGCAATAACTACCTCCTCCCTGCGATTGGAACGGTTTGATGTGGTCCATGGTTTAATGTTTTGTTTTTTTATAGTTTTTAATTTGCTTGGCGGGCTTTCATTCCACATGGCTTGCCAACTTGATGATATTTCATTTTCCTTCATATAAGTTAATTTTTCGCATAATCTAATTTGAAATTATATTTAAATT
>NW_027105692.1:5962-6263 GCF_000696795.3 Halyomorpha halys | reverse complement strand
ATAGTTTTCATGAAATTTGCTAAAATAAATTGATTTATAGTTGTTCGGACAAATTTTCATTTGCCAAATTTATAGTCATATGTGAATATCAGAAAAACTACTACCCCTACGAAGATAAGTGTCATAAACTACTTTATAGTAAGTTAAATTTCCCTTATTTTCGGTGTTGGCAGACATATATGCGTCTTATGGATCTAGAGATATATTTTTTTCAAAAATCCAACATTTTATACGAACAACTAGAAAGAAATTAACATTTGGTGAGTTTATTTTGTCAAATATTATAATAACTACTATTCCT
>NW_027105692.1:3375-3662 GCF_000696795.3 Halyomorpha halys | reverse complement strand
TAATCTGAAATATGGCCCGTTTAAATTTATCCTCCTGCTCTTTGGATATATTTGGTACCGGGCAGAAACAGAATCTCCGATAAGAGAGGAAGATCGTTCATTGTCCGCTTGTAATTAATTAAACGAAGATATAAAAGAAAAAAAGGCAATCCTTCCGCGCCGGACCCACCCCGCTAAGACCTCCAGGGAGCGAACACTTAACTTAAAACGGGAAGAGGAGAGTTGAAGATAGTTAAATCAAGCAATAATTGAAAAGCGCCTGAAATTGAAAAAAGGCGCGAAACCCG
>NW_027105692.1:0-429 GCF_000696795.3 Halyomorpha halys | reverse complement strand
ATAGATATATTACATAATTTTTTTAAGAAACCGATATTTTTCGATATTATCGAAGGAGAATATCGATATTCCGATATTATCGGTTACTCGATATCCATATCAAAATATCGGATATCGGAGACAAAATATCGATATTTCGATAATATCGATATCGATATCCCATCCCTAATAGGAACTGGATAACATGGAGAGGAGTTATGAAGGATTATATCAACAATGGTAACTGGAAGAAAAAAAAAACAATCCAAATAAATCAAGGTGAAAATTTTCCATATTTTAACTTGTTTGAAAAATGGTATTTGGTAATTTGAAAAAAATCTGAGCTACTTTACCCCGAGTCGAATTCTGTTTTTTTTATTCTACTTGGGGATACGAGGATTTCATTATCTTTAAACATGGCGAAATGGACCATTTTGAAAAAAAAAAAAA
>NW_027105691.1:0-3828 GCF_000696795.3 Halyomorpha halys | reverse complement strand
GAGAAAAAAACAATTGATATGGTGTATCATATCCACTGAATATATGTAGAGCAAAGGCAGAATAAAAATAATACATATTTTTTTTTTTTCTCGGCCAAGACTCCCCATTGGAGTTCTATACTGCCTATAGTTTATAAGTTCTCACTTCTATGAGAATGATAGTGTTAACATTCTGCTTTCAAAAGTTATTCCAGATATTTATTGATAGCAAATTCTGACAATAACAATGAAAAAAAAAATAAACAATACAGATGAAAAAAAAATCCTGACCATGTCAATTAATATATATAACCATTATTTACTGATATACCTAAAAAGAATTTAATAAATATAAATGTTTGGTGCTTCATCTACATTAACAAGACAAAATATTTATCTTTACCACATAGAATCTATTAAAAATCTTTATGGTCATTTATGAAATTAAATAAATAAATATAAGCATTCATATTTAGAAAATGTTGCTAAACCGTTAATGTGATGAGGAGAGATGATTTTTTAATATGGCCGTATCTAACTGGTATATTGAGCTTGTATTGTCGTTCCACAAATTAGAATTATGGATTAGGAGTATAATAGGTTTTTATTATTAGGTTGACATTATCTGCTCCAGAAAACTGCTGGTTGATCAAGGAAGAAAATTTTGAGATTGACCTTAAAAAGTTTCTGAAAGAATTAACTCTGTCTTGAACATTTAAAACGTTTACTTTTGAGATTATATTTCTAAGTCAATATATTCATCATGTTACTCATTTTGATACAATCATGTGGATACTTTAAAATAATTTACCTAAAAATAATGCCATACTCTTAGTTTATTTGAAAGAATTTCAGAAAAACTAATATATTAAAATGATTACAGTTTAAATGATGGCTATCCTTTATCAATATAATTGGTATATGACTAAGGACATTTCAGAAATATAACAACCATTAATAAAATTAACATTATTTTAATAATACATTTCAAGGAAAAATATATACATTTCCATTCTTCACTATCTTCAAAGTGATAGAAGACAGCTTTAAAATCATGTTCAGCTGCAGGATGGAGGATATACACCAGCTGAAATTTGTTGACTTCAATAAGAATTTCTGTAATATTAATACTATGATTTAATCAAGAGGAAATAAATCTTTAGAAAGGCAAAAATTACCACAAACAAATATCCTTTCTCTCAGTCCCTTGCAAACTACTCAAAAATTAATTAAAAGGGCACCTTTTTTATAATGATTGATAAGAATAATTTCAATTCATAACAAATGGAATCTATATGAGTCAGAATGGTCTAAAATGAATGGAAGAAAAGAATTGATAGTAGCATAAAATTACAAATGCACGGATGTAAGAAAAATTTAATTTAATATTTACTCCTGTTATATGAGGTTTAGGAAAAATAAACAAGTAGCTATACAGCAATTATTATTTAAAATACTCTTCAAATCAAAAATTTCTATTTTTCTTAAATGTCGCAAAACTCCTTCTTCCACTCGTCATTAAATGATCCTTTGTTTGAAGGTTGAGAGAATTTATTCATAAAATGCTTTCAAGACATTTTGTATCCTTTATTACCATTGTATCTTATTATAATGTAGTATATTATATCAATACAATATGTCAGAGTCCATAATTACTAAAATTATATTTTTTAATTAATGGTTTAGTAAAATACAACCAATGATGCTTACATCATTTTAACTTTTGATTTCTTGTTACATTTTTGTTTTGTTTTTTATATCTTAAGTTATTGCAGCTTTATATACACAAAAAAACAAAATAAATTTAAAACACAGAAAATGTGAAAATTAAAAAGATTTATAGAAAGCAGGGGTGCTATTCATGTAATTACAACAGTGTTTTCTTTTCCTTTTTTTAAATTTTTATTGTACTGCTTACTATAACAACAAATTCTCCAAAATTCATCATATTTACTCCACACTCCATTACATCAAAATAAAAACTAAATCACATAAAAATAAATATATACATTTTTTCTAATAGGGGCTTCTAAATTAACATGACTGTTTGCCACAAAGGTTTATTACTTCTCCTACCCCTGAAAATTTCATCAGCATTTGAAATATCAAATAGTCATTTTAAAACAATCTTTACATCTGACAGCAGACAAGCAATTGGCAACTAAACAAAGAAGTGGCAACTTATTTTCTATGCTTTATAACTAAATTTTACTATAGGATTAAAAATAGGCTCTAGACGTGAACACAATCAATAAATAATAAATTACATCTGGTAACTCAAATGTGAACCACCATGAGAAACAAATAGTTTCACAAAATTTGTCCTTGTGCCTAACAATAGCCGAAACCTTATACACTTATAAATTTATAAAACTATAAAAATAAAATTGCAAACAATATATATATTTTAAAAATAATTTCATTGGTTTTTAAACTACAATTTAAAAAAATCTTTTATGTATATTTTATCGTGTATCAACTATTTCTTTGATAAACAATATACATATCATACAATTTTTATTAAATATACAAAAATTGCTGAAATTAGCAACTGTATTGATCTCTATATCTCTGTATATGTACAATAACACATTCATACACACACACACACAATAAACAAATCTGATTTGACCCAAGATAAATTTAAGCCATTAACAAACAAATCTTCGCTGTTATGATTTTTTTTTTTTTTTTATTAAATACATGATCAGAGAACTGGATAATTAAAAATAAAAATTCATGATCTATTACTCAGTTGTTTTTATATACATACATTATGTTATACATGTATGCATATAAAAAGTTACATAAATATAGTGTATAATCATGCAGATTAATTATATAATAAGATTTAAGATCTTAAGGTATTAACATCATTTCATTGATACACAACTTGAATAAAAGATACATTTTTATCATCTAAAATTAAGAAGTATTTCAAAGAATATATTGGTAACATGGATATTACAAATTATATTAAACCCACACAAGGGTCGTTAAGTAGTCAAATCAAGAGATAAAATAATCTTTAACTTATAAAAACAAACCTGATATGTATGAAATTAATTATTTTTCATTAAAAACTCACTAGGTAATATTTCTTAATAAAGTAATTTCCATGAATAAATAAGATTAACAGTCATATACTTGTTTTAGTTCAACAATTACCAATTATAAAAATATAAATTTAAATTAAATAATTTTAACAGGTCAAATCTTAATTGATTTTATATTCTCACATTCAAATCCTAATTGCTTAGGTTTTAGATTTGTTTTATTGATTTTTTCTAAAGAAGCAATTGTGCAAAAAGCAATGACTGCTAAACTTGGTAGAACTCCCTTGCTTCTTCCTAATAGATTAAGTGGCCTAGGACACAATGAGGAAATTGTGGGCTTGATTAGAAATTTGTATTCCGCCGCTTCATACTATTAATGGTAAAAGAAGCGAAAAAATATATGCATATCGATACGGACGGACCCTGTCTTTTATTATTGTGTTTTGCTCCCACTATTGCAAAACTGTAAGCACTTGAAATTAAAGAATGAAAATCAATGTCTCAACAAATTGGACATTTCAGGACAGCTCACCTATGGGAGCATTTTCAAGCCACAAATCATGAATAAAATTGTATAAGTCATCACTCACAGCCACCTGCAAAAGAGATATAAATATTAATATAAATGGTATAAAGTTAAGTATATAATTTAAACATTTGGATGTAAATGAATTCCAAGCAAAGTACTAAGTTTCAAATAGAATTAAATAGACAGATAAGTACGATGGAGAAAATGAAGATAAGGCTTTAATTTTTCTATTTATCGTTATATTATAAATGTATAGTTTACCCA
>NW_027105690.1:0-3587 GCF_000696795.3 Halyomorpha halys | reverse complement strand
AGAGAGAGAGAGAGAGAGAGAGAGAGAGAGAGAGAGAGAGAGAGAGAGAGAGAGAGAGAGAGAGAGAGAGAGAATGTAAGTGTAAAAGAGCTATATAAAAATATATAGCATAAAAATGCAAAGGTTATAGTAAATGAACTTTCAAAAACTTTAAATAAAATTAAAAAGGTAAATAAAAAAATATTAACAGTTACATTTATTTGTAACACTTACCATTTTAAAACCGTCATTATTTATTCCCTTTAAAATATTTGTTGTTTTGTTTTTTGTAGGGCTAAGTATGTATACTGTATATTTCTGTTACCGTATTTTCCTTTATTCATTTACAATATAACTAAATCGCTTGGATGTAATATTCAAAATTTCTTTCGGTAAGTTTAGACGCCCCAGTTGGGAAGTAGCTGACTGACCGATCCATAATGTAGCCGGTTCAATTACAGTTGATACAGAACTCCAAGTTCAAGGGCTTAAATTATTTATCACTAGCTCTGGCCGATTCCTTGTAACCAAATAGTCAGAATCAGTCTCAAGGCAGTTTCAAACCACACTTCAGATCGGGTTCAGGGATCTTATTCAATATGGTAAAACTAGAACAAATGAAGAGCTCTGTTAAACAATTAATAAAAAAAAATTCACCGCTATGAACCACGAAGGGTCAAGGTGTTCTTTGTTACTTTGTAAAAAAGTGCTGTTCCTAGAACAACGTTTGTGCAAGGAGGTGATTTGGTTAGAATCACAGTATTGAATATTAGTGTAAAACTTTTTTTGTGTGAATGAAAATGTTTTCAGATGACTCAAAGATACAGGTCATTTCTGATAAGTCAGTAATTTTTTTAATTAATGGGAATAAAAAAAAAAAAGAATTTAGTTTCTTAACCTCAAAGAGAAGTAAATGACTAAAACACAACAGTCACTCATTCAGGCAATAGCACATCTCACATCAAAATTCGTGTATGTCGTTTTTAATTCTCATTCACGACGTCACCTAACAGCTATTCATTTTAAGAGAATATTTTCTAATTAATGCATTTTAGAACATTATTTAGATTAAAAATTTCGTCCGTATATGACTCCAATGAATGCGAAATGTATATTTCAAGATCAAACCTGTTCCTTGCACATTTCCTTGAACAATTAAGATAAATTGTTCAAATCAAAATGACCCTGACTCACAATTTGCATCAAGTTGCAGCACGTGCATTTATTTCTGTACTGTTTTAGTTCCACAACTGAATAAAGAATCATACGAAAAAGGAAGGAGTATTTGAAATATTCTTCGAAATAAAATTTTTTATTTTTCCAAAAAAGTTATATGGTTGAATTTTTTTTTTATTTTATTATCTTTGTGTTTTTGAGATAGTTAAAACTAAGAGCAGCGACCTTCCATCCGATGTCTTATACCAGACTGAATACATCCAGGCGGTGAGTACACAGAATAACTAAGTGAACTTGTTCTGTGTCAGTCTTCGCATGATCTAGCTTATAATATTTGTGTAAACGGGTGATAACAATTGTAAGAATTGCTAGAGGTTTGCAAATTACCTTGTTACAGTAATATACGTGGGAATTTCAATAATTAATTTTTTTTATTGCTGTCTATAATGGTAAATTTACTCTTAGTAACTCTTAGGACATTATTTTTTTATGACATTAAATACCAGTATTTTTTTTTGTCTGTAAGAAATGATCCATATTAAATGATATGGCTCAGTCTTAGTATTATTGTGTCTAAAGAATACATTACGGAAAGTTTTGGTTAGAATAAGGCCTGGGAGGGCTGACTTTTATTTTGTGATGAACCCTCGGAATATATCTTGACTTTCCTGCTTTGAGTAACAGAACATAAGTACGTAAAAGTCCAAATTAAAGAAACAAAGTTTTGTAAAGATATATATTTTTTTCTTCATTCATTTTCGCAATTATGTAATGTGTTGGGTTGTTCAAAAACTCACTCAATTTCTTCACATTTTTCATGGTGTGAGGGGCCATTCAGGGTGGTTACAATTAGAGAGCATAATATAGTAACAATAGAGAGTATTAAAGAACCAAAAATACGAAGAATGGTCCACATAGAACAACTCAAGTTCCCCATAATGAATAATTAATAGGATCTGGAGTTTTCTCATCTATGTAAATTTTTTTTTTGCATACAAAAGGTTTATCGTTAGTGTTTCTAAGTTTTATGGTAAGAAGAACGGAGTGACAAGTTTTATAAGTTTTTTAAATAGTTCAAGTGTTAATTTTAGTTGATGAAAAGTGTATTTTTTTTAGTTTTCGGTTTTTGTGTATAGGTTAGTTTGTCTTTAGTTTTTTTTTTTTTTTTTGTATTTTGTTGTGGTTATCTTTTTGGAGTTTATGAGGCATGTTCATAAACTGGTAGGGGGGAGTTATGGTTGACAAGGCCTGTATACAACACTAATCCTAACTCCTCATGTAAATAAACCTCAATAATGTCTATGGCATCTAGCAGAACATAAGTACGTTAAAGTCCAAATTAAAGGAACAAAGTTTTGTAAAGATATATTTTTTTTCATCACTCATTTCTGCCATTATGTAATGTGTTGGGTTGTTCAAAAACTCACTTAATTTCTTCACATTTTTCATCGAACCATACGTGGTTTAGGCTATCCTGAGAATATAAATACATTTAAATCACACATATAAATATATAATATTGAAATATAATATATGAAAATATTTATTAAGGTATCTGGTAAAATAGATCAGAAGTTTTAGGCATTCGAGGAATTTCTTAGGGAGCCTCTTCTACCTTAGAGCGCACACCTCAAACATTTCCCTGTTTTCCATATCCTTTGATGTTTTCTGTTTTAATATCGAGTTTTCCAGCTTTGCGTTTGTTTTCCTACCTATTGTTTAATAATATGAATATCAGGGCTGTGTTGTAAAGCTGTATTATTTCCAGATTTTATGTGTTATTATTAGATCCCGTATAAATACTTGATAAATTAATTGACGGTGAAATATAAATAGTTAAAAGACTTAAAAATTATTATTTTATATCTAGAATGGTGAGTTATATTTTCTTACAAACAAAATATATTTTTCTAAGTTATTATAGGTTATATATTTAGTTATTTTATGAGGTATTGAATTATAGGCTTAGTGTGAGGTAAATTAATTATCTGAGGAGAATTGATTGTTACCTTTTTTCACACATGGCTTTTGTCCTTTTAAATACTATAGAATAATTAATTAATTAAAATATAATAAATATTTTAATAAGCACATCATAAGTATATTAACAATTAACCGATCTATGGTATGATGATCTAGATATTAACTCTCATTGAGGACTGAGTTTATATTTGGGGAATATGGGTTGATCAGAAAAAAGATGAAAATCCAAATAATGTTTTTCTGCAGATCAAAAATAAGATATACAAGCCCAGAGAAAAAAATATATATATAATTTTTACAAAATAGTATATCTTTTTTTTTATTTTATTTTATTTATTTGTTGATATTTACAACTGTATAAAAAAATACAACCAGTAAATTTGATCATAATGACATATGATATGATACAAGATGTAGAGAAACTACCCAGTAGTAGAACTCTAAAACAG
>NW_027105689.1:113889-115861 GCF_000696795.3 Halyomorpha halys | reverse complement strand
GCGTATAGATTAATTTTAACTTTTCTGATTTCTAACATATCAGGGTCCCTTTTTATGTTTTGGGATATGTAGAATATGAAAATACTATCGATTTATTTTATCTTTTCTGATTTCTAACATGTTAAGGTACCTTTATATTTTTCGGGATATGTAGAATATGGAAATGCTATCGATTTTAAGACCGCGTATCGATTAATTTTAAGTTTCTTGATTTCTAACATGTTAGGGTCTCTTTATATATTTTGAGATATGTAGAATAAGAAAATGATATCGATTTTAAGATTACCTATCAATTTATTTGAACTTTTTTTATTTCCAACATGTTAGGGTACCTTTATGTTTTGAGATATGTAGAATATGAATATACTATCGATTTATTTTAACTTTTCTGATTTCTAACATGTTAGGGCCTCTTTATGTTTTGAGATATGCATATTTTTTATCTTAGTTAAAATAAATCGATACGCGATCTTAAAATCGATAGTATTTTCATATTCTACATATCTCAAAACATATAAAGTGACCCTAACGTGTTCGGGATCAAGAAAGTTAAAATTAATCGAAACGCGATAATGTAATCGATACGCGATCTTAAAATCATTAGCATTTTCATTTTTGGCATATAATGAAACATATAAAGAGACCCTAACATGTAAGAAATCAGAAAAGTTCTTATAAATCGATACGCGATCTTAAAATCGATAGTATTTTCATATTCTACATATCTCAAAACATAGAAAGTGACCCTAACATGTTCGGGATCAAGAAAGTTAAAATAAATCGAAACGCGATAATTAAATCGATACGTGATCACAAAATCAATAGCACTTTTATTTTTGGCATATATTGAAACATATAAAGAGACCGTAACATGTTAGAAATCAGAAAAGTTCATATAAATCGATAAGCTATCACAAAATCGATATCATTTTCATATTCTGCATTCCTCAATAAAATAAATCGATATAGGATCTTAAAATCGATAGCATTTTCATATTGTACTCGTCTGAATATGTGAAATAGGACCCTCATACATTAGAAATTGAAGGTGGTAAAAAAATTTGTGAAATTAAAAAAAAAAAATCAAATTTTTATTCGTATAATATGTATTCGACTAATTTTTTATTCGATTGAAATAGTATTTTAAATATTCGAATAAAAAAGTATTCGGATTCTTTAGTCGTATTTTTATTCGAATAAAAATGTATTCATCTCTCGTCAATCGAATAATTTTTGCCCAACTCTGTTTGATACGGAATAGTGTACACGGTTGTACCAGTTGCCCCCCCCCCCCCACTAGGACTAAAAAAAATGTAATTTAATAAATAATGTTTTTTTCAAGCATATACTAATTGTAATAACTAATTATATATAATGTTCTTAAAATTTTGGCTTCATGAAATTTCAGAACATTGTTGACTATGACTCACCTCTTGCTAGTTTTGATCTTGGGTACGCTCTTGATTGTATACTACCATAATGTTATGATAAATATTTAAAAAAGATGATCAAACGTAAAAAGTCAGGAATTTTACGAATGATTTTATTTACATTTATAAAAATCATCAAAATTACAGCACTAGCACAACATAGTATAAATATAGGAGATGATTGTTATAGTCTATATGGTTGTTATCATAATGAAAGATAACCTTCAGGAAGGTATTTATTCTCCTAGAAATATGTATAATAGCTGATATTAAAAAAAAATTTTATTATATAATTGACAATAATATAATTCAATATTAGCATGTTATGACAAACTAAGGAGTTTATTATACATTATATAAAAATAGTTTGTCAGGTAAATAGCTTATGAATAGTTTTATCAATGTATATGGTAGTGACGTTGTAAGCATATGTTTAAATTTTGTTGTTTGGAGGGCGGAATGTACTGCGCGGGAGTATTTTTCGATATAGAGCAGGCTTTTGATCAAGTCTGGCACCCGGGACTGCTTTACAAACTCCGTAA
>NW_027105689.1:112574-112817 GCF_000696795.3 Halyomorpha halys | reverse complement strand
CAAAGGGTCTCCATGGAAAATATTTGGTTATATGTGTGCTTGAAAATATATTCTGAGTAAGGCAAAAATTATAGTTGAAACTATTAGCTAAAATTACCATGGATACGATGTTTATTAATCAATGGTTCATTCATGAATAAGGATCGTATCCATGGTAATCATTAGTTTCAACTATAGCCACTTATCGCCCAACTTATTTTAACTTTTCTGATTTCTAACATGTTAGGGTCTCTTTATATATTT
>NW_027105689.1:108918-112524 GCF_000696795.3 Halyomorpha halys | reverse complement strand
ACTCAGGGAGAGTGAAGCCAAGAAGTTGGTAATTAGATCCTATTTCTGTAGGGCTATCCATGATGTTATGTTTAACATGTTAAAGCTTGTTAAAATGGAAAAACTCGTGAGCTCCGACTACCGGGTCATAGCCTTCAGGGAATACTGGCTGACAGAGAATAGGAGGAGATGACCCCAATAGATGAGGAGCCCGAAATTGACTACAGAGTGGCAATGCTGACGGATGCCATCACTAAAACGGCAAGTATTACCCTCCAACGCCGAAAGGCGAGAGTATGTCCGGTCCCATGCTGGACGCCGGTTCTGACCCAGTTAAAAAAAGAATACTACAGAGCGTAGGTACCAGGAGTATAGGGACGACGAAAGGAGGCCTGCACTCCGAGAAGAATCTAAGCATAGGTATAGGGTATAGCAAAACGGGGTGCGTTGCAAACAGAAGAATTCCTGGGACGAATTTATTTTACAGGAGTCAGAGAAGAATCCCTGGGGTATCCCGTACTATGAATGCTGACAGTGCGTAGGGACGTGGAGGAGAGGGAAGGACTTTGGGCTCTGCAGCTTGAAGTCATCACACCACCACCAACAGGAATGGTCCCTCTCCATTCTATGTAAGCCCCCAACAAGTATGTTACCAATGTGAAACCGCTTTCAGCCCTGTAACTCATCTTATATCGCCATACGGCAAACAAAATCAGTATGTAATCTGTATATATACTTTGTATTATATTTTATATTTGTAATTGTAATTATATATAAATAAAGAGGATTTGAAAATAAAAATAAAAAGGACGTGGAGGAGAGGGCGGAAAAAAACGTTAATGATCATGTTTGACATCTCCTCCGTCTTCGACAGCGTTTGGTGGCCCCGTGTACTCCCGCGGTTGCAAGAGCTCGACACCCCAGGATATGGGGTAACTATTACGAGGTTGAGAGAAAAATCGATGTCCGCAGGGTTCGGTCCTGGGTCCAGCTCTGTGGAAGCTTATATTCGATGAGTTGCTGGGGGAACTAGAGGACAAGGGGTTCCTTGCCACGGCCTACGTCGACGACCTTGCAGTCATCGTGGCCAGTAGATCCAGACTAAAGACAGAAGGAGGAAGGTGCGCTAGTCTCGTAGGAGAGTGGAGAACGTTTAGTATGGCAGCAGCCAAGACTGAGGCCATACTCATAAAAGATTCCACGGACAGGGCTCATCCTATTACCCTAGATATTCAAGGAGAAAGGGTTGGACCGGGTGAGGACGTGACATATCTTGGTGTGAGGATTAAGAGAAGATTTGATGCCACTTCTCACCTGGTGTATCTCAAGGACAGGGTGACCCTGTCAATCAATGGATTAAGCAGGATAGGGGGTGCATGTTGGGGCCTCAGGTACCTGCAACGATGGACATATATTAAAGTTGTGATCTTGGGTATTCTGAGGTACGCATTCCCTGCATGGAGCCGAAACCTCAAGCAGGCACAGAAGAGGAGACTGGTCACCATAAAGAGATCGGCTCTGCCAAGGGTCAAGAAAATTCTTCCCCACCGTACTTTCTAGAACGAAGGCTAAGTAGGTCCTCCTGGACTATTAGGTCTCACAGATCCTAAAAGGACATGAGGGTTCCAGGGAAAGCTGCATCTTTGGAAAGAACATCGACCCCCGGTGCCCCTTGTGCGGATTTCCTGAAACAGCAGAACACGAAATAGTAGACTGCTCCGCCATGGAAGGACACCGAGCCAGGCTGTCGAGAAAGATCGGGATTTTCGCCCTCGTCGAGTTGGACTTCTCCCGTTTGAAGGAATAAGAAAATTATCCCTTCTTCAGGGAGTTCATGGAAGGAGGTGGTGGACCCCACTCATTTTACAATGAGAAGGCCTTGAACGCCCGACATCGGTGAGTCACAGGACGGGTGCAGTGGACAAGGTGTAGCCCCTTCAGTAAGGTGATCAACCTAGTGCTGGGCTGCACCACAGTTAAAATTGTTCCCTATAGTAATTAAAATGAACCCCCCTAACATTATTATTGTAATATTAATTTTGTAAAATAAAAATTGTGGGAGCAGTGGCATGGGCAAACCCCAGCGCCCTACACCACTGCTGCCGCATCCCGTATGCCAGAAATGGTAAGGGAGGGGCAAAAAAAAAAAAAAAAAAAAAAATGACAAACGCATGTTAAATGGAGAAATATTTCATTATTTTACCATGTTAAAACGGTATAACATGATTAAGGGTCTGTTACTAGGTCTATTAAATGGAGAATGACCTTCACACAACAGACCAGCTGAGCTCGTCACCATTTTGTAAGTTGTGCTAGGTTTCTTGCTCGTAGTTTTTTTGTTGTGTTAGTATTGTTTTGGATGTTTTTATAACTAATAAAGCAATGGATGATAATAATAATAATGTAATGACAGTTATCAGTCAGAAGATCAACAAGGCACTCAGTAGCCAAACTTTCAAACAACTTCTAATCTTCACTTAATTTAGACATGTTGTAATAAATTACTTTAATCAAAACTTAGAAGGAAACAATAATATGAAGTTCTGGAAGGAAAGGTTAGAAATATAAAACAAGTTGTTCAAAAAGTCCGCTAGGAGTTCTTATGGATTTAAGACGACTTTAAATAGGGCTGCTCACAATCCTATACTTATAACATTTAAGATTTAACACAACATCATGAATACCTGTGCTATTCAGTGTTCTAAATTCAAAAGAATGCATTTATAGTTTTCTATTCTAAACATTTTTTATTTTGATAATATTTTCAGGTGTAAAAATATAAATCTTAAATTTTCTATTAATGATCGGGAAGTTCGTCGGGGGATGCGGTCAGCAAGGAACAACATAAATAAACAAAACCATATTTATTTATTATAGGCATAAAATAAATAAATATGGTATTGTTTATTTATGTTGTTCCTTGCTGATCGCACACCCCGACAAACTTCTTCAATCATTAATCTATGGTCAACTATCTAGTTGTAGATACCTCTTTAAATTTTCCATCATTGAAATCTTTCTTTACCTATAAATAAAATGTTATTCTGATTCATAGGTAGTTAATTTGATTATTTAGTACAAGAGCCGTGAAGAAAAAAAAGTTAGTTATCTCACCCCAATTTTGATTACTTTAATGAAAACTATGTATAATTACTAGTCAAAACTGATGAGCCTACCAAGTACAGGTAGGTGGAATAAAAAATGGCGGCTGTTAAAAAGTAGGAACAACACAAGAAAACCTAACAGAACATTATTTAAAGAAGAGTAAATTTGCAAAAAAAATGAGTTCTAATAGAGCTATTTACATCCAGTAGTTCTGGAGATATAGCTTTTTAAAAAGCAACATTTCTTAAAAATCTACTGAAAGATAAGTAGTTAGTTAATTTATTTTCAGAAACCTATATCTCAGGAACTATATGTCGTACAGATGTCTATTAGCACTCAAATTAAAGCTAGTTTAATGGACTATAAAGAGGTTTATGACCATTACCTTCATAGGAATAGTAGTATGTACCATATATACTTTATTTTTATTTTATGTAGACAATAAATCAACATAAGAATCTACTAAAGCTCATTAATTCATCTGACCTAGATTTGATAATAAGAGAGAACATTAAGGAAATC
>NW_027105689.1:106741-107137 GCF_000696795.3 Halyomorpha halys | reverse complement strand
TTGGGCTTGTGTCAAAGAGCGCTTGCGCTGCATCCATAAAGGCGGGTCCACATGTTGGCCGCTCGCCACGAATCGGAGGCTTGTACAAATGTTCGGTAAACAAAGAACGGACTATGCACATATCAGTGTTATTCGGAGAGGCAAGAATGGCGGACGTACTAGTCGTTTCAGCAATTGCACTGCGATTATATTATTTTTATTATAAAAGAGAAAAGAAAATGAAAGGAGATTAAATATAAAACTTATTATAACAAGTAAAGGTGGATCCACATGTTGGCCGCTCGGCACGGATCGGAGGCTCGTTCAAATGCTCTGCAAACAAAGAGCGGACCATCCACATGTCAGTGTTATTCAGAGAGGCAAGCATGGCGGACGTACTAGTGGTTTCAGCCATTG
>NW_027105689.1:105568-105893 GCF_000696795.3 Halyomorpha halys | reverse complement strand
GTGAATCTGTAATTATCGTAATGTTGGTGTGGTTCAAAGATAAACAGAAGTGGAGTGCTGCTGCTATTGCATTTAGTAGGGCAGTGAATATGTTGCATAGTTTGTGCATGTGAAAGGATTCGGGCATGTTATGATTTAGACGAGAAAAGTGGGCTTTATATTCAATTGGTTCCGTATTATTTTTCGAGTATTTGGCCAGGTCTAGAACAGTTTTAGTATTGTGCTGTTGTTAAATTGTAAAGACATATAAGTTACTTTAATTCTTCTTCCTATATAAAGAATTAACTGGAAGATTATTGATTGACCGTGTGTAAAGATGAAAGGA
>NW_027105689.1:101431-105183 GCF_000696795.3 Halyomorpha halys | reverse complement strand
CTGCAACGTGGGGCGAAACGTTGGCTCATTAAAATAGTATAATTCTACTATTTGAGTTTTTTTGACCGCACCCGGACCATATTCCTTTCATCATAAAGAATTAACGTATTCAGTATTGTGTTATTGAAGTTAAAGTGTATAACTGTTTCAGCCTGTAGAGAGTTGGGCAAAAATTAGCTATAGTTGAAACTAATAGCTAAAATTTCCATGGATACGACCCTTATTCATGAATGAATCATTGATAAATAAATGTCATATCCATAGAAATTTCAAATATTAGTTTCAACTATGCCAATCTCTGAGCCAGTGGGACTGAAAGTGGTGTACGTCATTTTTTATTAATTGTACGAATTTAGAAATCTTCGGTTCTAATTTGTTTAATTAGACCCGTTTGTGCCTTTTGGTGCAGTTTTTATAGCGCTAAAAAACTGCTAAGTTTGGTATAGATCGATAGAGTAGTATTAAAGTTATTTCCATTTTTTAGATTTTTAAAAAAATCCAAGGCCGATGTACGGCAAAAATTTCGGACGAAAAATGTTATTTTCTGATTTTTCTGAAAATTTGTTTTTCGAGGTGTTGAATGAAAACGAATATAAACTTTGTTTCACTCCTAAAAAAATCTATTACCTCTTTTTTATATATTAAGTCCGTCTAATTTTTTTTAACAGAATTAAGTGTTCGGCCTGGTGTAGAGTAGGGATGGGATATCGATATCGATATTATCGAAATATCGATATTTTGTCTCTGATATCCGATATTTTGATATCGATATCGAGTAACCGATAATATAGGAATATCGATATTCTTCTTCGATAATATCGGTTTCTTAAAAAAAAAAAAAAGTCCCACCTTAAAAGTATATATAAATAAAAGAAATATTGATAATATACACTCCAATGTATTATATCTATAATCTTATATTCAGGATGAATTATTCGTACCAAAATATAATATGGCAAAGATATTCCGATGTTATTTAATCCAAATATCGATATTTTGTTAAAGAAATTATTCAAGCTTAATAGTATTTCGATATTTAGTATTGATTATTCATCATATTCATTTCGATATTTGACACTTTCATAATTATTTATTTCTAACGTTAGTAAAAGTATTCCGATATTGTATTATCAAAGGATCGATATATTGTTTCAATAGTTTAACATCCATTTGACCTTTGATAATGTTATTTATATCGATATCGATGACTATGATGAATTACCAACAATATTCTAATATTATTTTATTGAAATATCGATATTATGTTTAAAAATACTAGACAAATTTAAAATGAAATATTGATATTTTGTTTCATTAATTTAATATAAATTTCTATATTAAACATATTTGATAATATCGATATGAAAGATTAACAACAATATTCCGATATAATTTAATCGAAATATGGCTATTTTGTTTAAAAAGGCTAACAAATTATTTCAATATGTGACACTGTTAATAATATCCTTATTAAAATTGATTAACGACAGTAAGAGATTATTTTATAGAAATATTAGTAATTCGCACTAAAATAATTTATGAAAAATATGAAATAGTATTTCGATATTATATTTTGATAAATTCATATTCCTTTCGATATTCGACATTGTTATTAATATCGATATTTTATAAAAAAAAGAAATTATGAAAAGCTAAAAAAAGGTATTTCGATTTTTCATATCATTCTTCATTCTCCAGTTAAACATTTTTTTAAAACTTATTTTACTTAACAAGTAACAGCAAACAACACCTTCTATCTTCTAACAGCTCTCAGTTGCAACTAAACAAATCAATGGTGGAGATGCTACACGAACCCACTTTGATCTGTGTCCAAAAAACCGACTCTCGACGGATAGGCAACGAGCTTAGGCCAACTGATCCTAACCAACCAATCCAAATAACCCATCCACATGCTCGTGAATTTGCCACGGATTGGCAAGCGTGTAGATGTACCTTAAGATATGGTTATTTTGATAGACAGGTTTATTATTTTATATAAATTATTTTTTATTTCACCTAAAGTACGGTGGTAAGTAAAAGTTCTATGATGCGCTACCAGAATATTTTTTTATTGCTAAATTGATAACCTTTAAGGTGAGTACGGAGATAAATAAAAACTAACCTAATTTATTTTTTTATTGTTCTTTAAGAAAAAGTATCCATTGTAACAAGTTTGGGGAAGAATCATAATTCAGGTTTATCCATTTTATTCTTACCTTTTTCTAGTTTACTTTCAAGATATATGTAGCTAACTTTTAATTTAAATAATTATCTTATTCTTAAATAAGATTAGTGTTAGTATGATAATGCTTCTTTATAATTTCCTTAAATTGAAAATCCCACATAATATTACCTGATTACTCCCCTGTTTTTTCCCGCAGTGTCCTTGAAAAACATTTCGAGGTCATAATTGAAAGAGTTAGTGTATGAAATTGCTATGTAAAAGCGGATATTCATGTTGGCCACTTGCCGCGAATCAGAGACGTGTACAAATACATATTGAACAAAAGAACCGTCCGAGCGAGTATCTCATGCAAGTGTTTTTCAGAGAGGCAAAATTCCGCTCAGTCGATTCCACGCATCAGCAATCTTTTTTATTTATCTTTATGATATTTATCCTGCGGATTGCATATGCACGATTCTGCTTGATAGCACTCAAGAAAGTACTAAGGGGTATTCATGATATTGTGTTAAATGTAAAATGTTTTACCATGTTAAATGTAATAAGTATAGGATTGTGAGCAGCCCAATTTCTAGTAACCTTTCCAACCAAAACTTCATGTTATTGTTTACTTCTAAGTTTTCATTACAGTAATTTATTACAACATGCCTAAAATGAGTGAAAAGTACAAGTGTAAAAGTTTGGCTACTGATTGTATTTTTTAAAAAGTTCAAAACACAAGACAAAAGAAAACAATACACAAACTACGAGTAAGTAACCTAGCACGACAACAAATAAAATGGTGACAAGCTCAGCTGGTCTGTTTCGTGACGTCATTCTCCATTTAACAGACCTAGTAACAGTCTCTCAGCCTTGTTACATGTTATATCGTTTTAACATGGTAAAAGAGGGAAATATTTCTCCATTTAACATGTTAAATTAAAGATCAGGACTACCCCTTATATTTATATACTAAACCAGTTAACCAATATATAAAAATTGTTATATTTAACAAGTAACAAAAGATACAAACAACACCTTCTATCTTCTAACAGCTCTCAGTCACAACTAAACAAAGAACAATGGTGGGGATGCTTCACAAGCGCTGTCATGGACACCATTTAATTTGTGTCCAAAAAATCAACTCTCAACGGATCGGCAACAAATTTAGACCAACTCGTACCAGCCAAGCCAAATAACCTATCCAAATGCTCGCGCATGCGCGAATTAATATACATATTGATGTACCTTAACATTTTTTGAATCTGTAGTGTGGATGAAGGGGGTAGGTGCCTATCTAGCTAGTGTGAGATACTCCAACCTCAAAATCCAATTAATAACTGAGATACCTAGGTGGAGGGGCTACGTATACTTCAAATCATAAAGGGGCCTCTACATGTTGGCCAAGCCATGGGTGGCTTGTACGAGTTAGCCTAAGCTCGCTGCCTATCCGTCGAGAGTCGGTTTTTTGGACGCAGATCAAATGGGTTCGTGAGAGCGCTCGTGTAGCATCTCCACCATTGTTCTTTGTTTAGTTGCAACTGAGAGTTGTTAGGAGGTTAAAGGTGTTTGTTGGTACTTTGTATAATAC
>NW_027105689.1:88084-101354 GCF_000696795.3 Halyomorpha halys | reverse complement strand
ATTTCCTTTCATTTTCTTTTTTTGTAATAAAAATAATATAATCCCATGGATGAAACCATTTGTACGTCCCCCATGCTTGCCTCTCTGAACATCACTGACATGTGGATGGTCCGCTTATTGTTTACCGAGCACTTGTACAAGCCTCCGATTCGTGGCGAGCGGCCAACGCTCTAACAAAAAAATTGAACTTTAAGGCGGGTCCACATGTTGTCCCGTCGCCACGAATTGGAGGTTTGTCCAAATGTTCGGTAAACAAAGAGCGGACCATCCACATATCAGTGTTATTCAGAGAGGCAAGCATGGCGGACGAACAAGTGGTTTCAGCCATTGTACTGCGATTATATTATTGTTATTACAAAATAAAAATAAAATGAAAGGTTATTGAATTAAATTAAATAAGATTAAATAAAAAACTTATTATAAAAAGTAACAACAAACACCTCCAACCTCCACACAGCTCTCAGTTGCAACTAGACAAAGAACAATGGTGAAGATGCTACACGAACGCTCTCACCAAATCCTTTTGATATGTGTCCAAAAATCCGACTCTCGACGGATCGCCAACGAGCTTAGGCCAACCCGTACCAGCCACCAATCCACATGCTCGCGGGTGTCTGAGTTCGCCATGGCTATGCCAACATGTAGAGGCCCCTTTACATAACCCCTTCAATTGAATCCAAATAAAATATAATTAAAGATGCCTCTACACGTTTGCCAAACATTGGCATGTTCACGCATGCGGAAGGGTTCTTCTTAAGGTGGATCCACATGTTGGCCGCTCGCCACGAATCGGAGGCTTGTACAAATGCTCGGTAAACAAAGAGCGGACCATCCACATGTCAGTGTTATTCAGAGAGGCAAGCATGGCCGACGTACAAGGGGTTTCAGCCATTGCACTGGGATTATATTATTTTTATGACAAAAAAAAAAGAAAATGAAAGGAAATTAAATATAAATAAATAAGATTAAATATAAAACTTATTATAAAAAGTACCAACCAACACCTTTAACCTCCTAACAGCTCTCAGGTGCAACTTGACAAAGAACAATGGTGGAGATGCTACACGAGCGCTCTCACGAACCCCTTTGATCTGTGTACAAAAAACCTACTCCCGACGGATCAGCAACGAGCTTAGGCCAACTCGTACTAGCCACCCATCTATATGCTCGTGCATATCTGAGTTTGCCATGGCTTTGCCAACATGTAGAGGCACCTTTACACAACCCCTTCAATTGAATCCAAATAAAATATAATTAAAGATGCTTCTACACGTTTGCACGGTTTTTGGGCACAAATCAAAGAGCGCTTGTTCTGCATCCATACGTTTGTGTTCAGTTGCATTGTTTTAGAATTGTCAACAGATGAATATTCTTGCTCTCCGTGTTTTAATTATTTAAATAATTCTCCCAACCTTTACATTCAATAATTAACTCTTGTTTAAGATTGTATATTTTAAAATTCTATCAACTCGGTGTAAATACATTGTTTCAAAACTTGTTAATTAACCTCAGCAGTCTATTTTTGATTTAGCAGTATGATATGAAGACATTATATGTTTCGGTTATTAAATTAAAATGTTTTCCACAAAAATTCTAGAACGAAAGTTGAATTTATAGGTTATGTTGTACTATTTATATGCATTTTTGTCATTTACAACCTACTTCGCTGATATTTACGTTTCTTTTCATTGAGCTTATTATCATTTTTGTTCCTTTTCATAATAAAAATAAAGTAAGAATGTAACAGCCGAAAAGATTCAAAAGATCAAAACAACCATTGTTGCTTCCTTTTTTTTACCATGCATTTCTACAATTCTAGGATTTGGATGCAAATAGATCCAGCATAACAATGGAAGACTGGCAATAAATTATACAATGCTGAGATGTCACCTTTTCACCACCCAATAATTTTAAAACCCAAAAAGTTGGAACATTTGAGATTTGATAACCTCAAATTAAAACCAATATATATATTCTAAATAAATACAATTTTTTTCAATTTCTTGAGACTGGTATTTATTTATTGAATAAATCAAATGGTATCCTTGTTTAGTCTCGCACTCCTTATGATCCTTAAGGACAATCTTCAATTACAAATTCTTACCTCACATTAAAATTTAAAAAGGTTTTGCTAGGCTATTCTGCCTAGGTCATTAATTATAAGTCAAAATCACCCTTTCTTTTCAAAACTTTTGGTTTTAGATCAATTTAACACTATCACTATCATATAAAAAAACTATTTATAAATAGTTTGCTTATGTGATAGTGATAGTGTAGATTAATCGAGAATTAAAAGTTTTAAAAATTAGTGAAGTTTTGAAAAATGGATTAATTTTAACTTATAATTTATGATCTGGCCAGATTAGCCTGCAAATTTTTTAATTTTAATATGAGGTGAGAATTTATAATTGAAAATTGTCCTTAAGGATGGCTGAATTGGCCCAAACGTTGGACTATTGATATAGTAAAGTGTGCGAGACTAAACAAGGATACCATTTGATTTATTTAATTCTAAATAAAATTGGGCATAAATTAGTTGTGATTAAACTAGAAGCTAAAATTGTCATAGAAACAATTACTAAATAAATGTTAATTAATAAATAAACATGTTTCTATGACAATTTTAGCTTGTAGTTTTATCGTAACTTATTTTTGCCCATCTCTACTTCTGAAGTTTATAAATTTAAATTTAATGGGAGAGCTTTATTTTTTTAACATCAAAGTTATTTCTGTCCCATATGTATATTTTGCACTGTAATTTTAATCTACACAACCTATTCAAGGAATAATTCTAAAAGTTTTAAAATATGTGCTTTCTGAGAATATGAAAATATATTTTTTAAATTTAGTTTTTGAGAAATGTAAACTTATTTTAACCTATAAAGTTTTGCTTATCATAGGAAAGGGCATAAACTATACTGTAAGGTGATACCTACTCCATACCTCTAGCTAAATTAGAGAGGTTTCTTAATCATGAGAGGTAGTTGACCATGGATGACTTATACAAGGAGAAGATGGTTGGGGGGGGGGGGTTGGGTTCAAACTTTAACAAAATTAGTTTGAGTTACTTTTTTGACTTGTGCCATGTTTTTGGCCGGATTTTTTGGCTTTCTTCGGGGTTAGGACCGGACTTGGTTACCACCCATTTTTTCCGGAAATTAAAAATTAAATTTTAATTTTTTTTTTTTTTTTTTTTTTTTTCTTTTTTTTTTTTTTTTTTTTTTTTTTTTCTTTGTTTTTTTTCTTGTTCTGTTCTTAGCCCTGATGAAGGTTAGAAATTCTAGCCGAAACGTTGGCACGATTAAATAAGTTACTTCAACTTATTTGTGTTATATTTTGACCACACCCCCCAACCATCTTCTCCTTGTAGAGAGGTTTCTGATTAAATTCCAAACCTTTTTTTTTTTCTTATCTTTCTCTTACACCCTTCTCCTCTTCTATTCTTTTTTTAATTTCCATTACTCACGTTATTAGATATATACACCACATATTGCATACTTACTAATTACTTCTTTAGTCCCACTTAAATTTATATTTTGTTTCTTGTATTTTACATACATATTTCATTAATTACATCTATTTTCTTTCTCTTTTTTTTTTGTTTTAAAAAAAGCTTTAAGTTAAATTAATATTTTTAAATTAAAATATTCATATTTCTTTGCATTATGTAAATTTATATTTTTATTTCCTTGATCCTATTATTTTACTTGCATATTTAATTATTTATATTTACATTTAATTTCCAACTTCTTTCATTACTTTATTTTAATTTTTTAGTTTATTATTTTATTATCTGTTCCTTCCTCTTACTTAAATTTAATATTACTCTTCTCATACAGCCTCTGTCTTCTTATAATAATTAAACTATTCGTGTCTGTCAACATTATTTATGTATTCATAATGTTAGCTATTTTCTTATTTTCTAAGCGTTCTCTATATCCTTTTATTTATAGGTTGTCATCTCGTTTTTTGTTCTTAGCCCTGATGAAGGCTAGAAATTCTAGCTGAAACGTTGGCACTAATAAATAAGTTTTTAGATTGTAGGAAGATAGTCCGGGTGGCGGTCAATAAAGCTATCAAAATAGTAAAAGAAAAATATTAATTGTAAACCAACGTTTCGCCCAACTTTAAAGGGTTTCATTAGGGCTAAATGAAAAAACAAGGTACAAACATTTTAGAATTAACAAAACATTTCAAAACAATTGTTATGTTTATAAAGTATATAAAAAAGAATTAATAATAACAATATAAGGAAGTATACATGTAGGTAGACTGGAAACAAGTTACTTATAAATACAACCATGGCCCTGTTTCATAATAAAAGCTAATATTATATAATATAATATAACCATATATTAATAATATAACCAATATAGTATTGGTTCAAAATACAAGTATAGAAACAACGTGTTAATTATACTAATACTTATTTTTTTCATAATAGGGAGGACTATTAGTGATATTATAGGAGTTAAGAAGTACAAGTTATATTGTACAAGCCAGAGTAATTGCATTAAGGTTAATACTATTAGTTTGTACTTTATTGTGAAACAGGATCCAGGTGTGATAGAAGTTCTAAATATAGATCTAGACAAATAAATTGTAGGAAACTACTCCTTAAAATTAGTTATATATATAATAAAGAGGTAGATGTTATAGGTAGAACAGATAGGTGAAGTAGATATGATATAGGTGAGGTATAATAATATTTAAAAGGGAGATATTAAGAAAATAGATAAAATAAACAATAATCAAATGGGTAATTACCTGTCAGATAGCAACACTGAGAACGACTGAGAAGAAAGTGGGAAGTCATTTTTTTTTTTCGATCCATCTAAAACAGAAAAAACATTAAATTAATGGTTACATTACGTATGATTACATAAATCAAATTGAGTATTAGCTTTTTCTAACGGTGGTACTTTGAGGTTACGGTGAAATACTTATATTGTTGTTGTGATATGTCCGTTCCATTTGAATATTAATAGGAAAAATCCGGAGGTGAGGGGCCTCCTCATGTTGATTAAGCAGAGAAGATAAAAATAAAACAGTTAATATTAAACACAAAAAGATAATGTTAAATAATAAGAAAGACAGTCAGAAAAAAGAGTAGGGGAGAAGGGGGGGTGCAATAGAAGAAAGGAGTTATAGAGTAATGTTTACAGGGTTTTGGGAACTTTTTCTGCCCTGACACCTCGCAGGAAGGGGGGGTGGAGTGATAGTTCGGAAAACTGTATTGAAGGAAGCAGGGAGGCTGTCAAAGAATTTGATGTTTCTCCATGTGATGTGTTGTTGTACAGTTTCTAGTTGAAGTTCGTTATGAATGTACGTCATTCAAGAGATGTTCCTCTGCAAAGGGAGAAGTCATTTTTATTTATTTTTTATTAGACGCGCCAGTCTACAAACCCACAGGATGCCAGATCGAATGCCTGTCCCACTCGGGTTTTTTCAAGCACAAAATAATGCAAAACTCACTGACAACCTCCCCCTGGGCAATTGTGTGGCCCGTTAGCCAACTCACAAAAAATTGGCGTGGGAGTGACAAACCCACCCTGCGAAAAAACCACGTCAAGAAACGCGCGATGTATTATGGGTATCTCCTAATACATCACGCGAGGACTTAGGCCTCCATGGTCTGTTGCCCATAAAATAATAATTATAATATATACAGTTGACCGTTGATAATATATATGAGAAGAAGATTGGAGGTACGGTAAGTAAAGAACAACAAATGGAAAAAACTTATTCATTGGTGCCAACGTTGGCCTGAATTTCAGTTCTTCATCAGAGCTAAGAACCATGATGAATAAGAGGAATTACAGAATAATTAGAAAATAAGAAAACAACTAACATTATAGACTCAGAATAGTATCGTGAATAAGAACTAAACGGCATTTGATGACCAAGGAAATTTTAAACAAAATTGTGAACAAACGAACGAACAATGTATTTATACCAAATAGATAGGATTTTGAAATATAACATCTTAAATTAGAGTTAATTATTAGATTCGAAGGTTGGGGAAATTTTTCGATTCATGAAAACTCGAAGGTCACAAATATTTTTTCTGTAGGGAGTTCTAAAACAATGCGAACTGAACACAAACGTGTGGCCGCAGGACAAGTGCCATTTGATTTGTCTCCAAAAATCGACATTCAGTGAGTCTGTCACAAATTCAGGCCAACTTGTACCAGCTATTCCAAATAACTCTAAAGCACGCGCGAATTTGCCATTGTTTAGCAAACGTGTAGAGGCACTTTTATAGTAGCAGTTAACAAATGCAGTTTAATTTTTATTGAACATACCACGAATATATTTTTATGATTAATGTCTAGGTAATAAAAGTTAAAAAGTTTCTGATAAAAATTCTAGAACGCAGGTTGAATTTATACGTTATGTTGTACTATTTATATGAATTACTGTCATCTACAACCTACATTGCTGATTTTTAAGTTTCCTTTTCATTTCGCTTTTCTTTATTTTGTTTTGTTTTTACAGTAAAAATGGATTAAATCGAATGTCATAGCCGAAAAAATTCAAAACAAAAAACAAGCATGTAGATACCATTGTTTGTTGTTTCCTTTGTTTGCCAAGCATTTGTACAAGTCTTGGATTTGTGGCAAGTGCCAAACGTTTAGATCCAGCATTGCGCGAAAACGAGTCATTGAGCATTCGTAAAGATATAAAGTTTGTTCCAAAGACCGGTTCGAGAGTCAGGAGCCTGCGGAGTACGTGTTTTTCCCTCCCAAATCCTCTACTGCGCGTGCTTCTGAGAGTTTGCTGACTCTCAAACCGTTCTTTGGAACGAACCTAGAGATTGCCTTCGTATTTGGATATTTTCCCGATACGTGGAAGAAAGCCGAACTCATTGTAATTCACAAGCCTTGTAGAACGCTAAACAAGTCAGCAGCTATAGGTCTATCTCTCAGTTTATTACCCATATTAGGAAAATTACTGGAATCAGTTATAAAAAAAACAACGTATTAATTCTTTTTTTTAGAGCATCTAAATTATTCCTGATTTTCAACACAGTCATTCCACTTCTCACCAGCTGGCAAGACAATTGGAATTTATAACGGATTCTAAAAAAAGAGACACACCCTGGTAGCGTTCTTGGATCCCAACAAGCATTCGATAAGGTCTGTTTTTTTTTTTGTTTTTTTTTTCGTACCCTCCTTAAGGTACCTTTTTTTTCGTACCCTCGATAAGGTCTGGCATCGAGGTCTCCTATATAAACTAAAGAAAGCAGGCACTCCGAAATGCCTATACAATATTCTGAGCTCATTCCTCAATAGTAGAGCATTTTAAGTCAGAATTAATAACAAAAATTCAACCCTCCACAAGGTTCAGTCGTTTCTCCTATTTTGTTCAACTTTTACCTTCACGACATCATCCAGTCCACACACACCTCCATAGCTATGTTCGCCGACGATACAGCTGTGTTATCTCAACAAGATGACATAATAATAGCTAGAAACACTTTGCAAAGTCACCTTAATGATCTGGAACAATATTTCACTGAATGGATGATTAGCTTGAACATTGAAAAATGTAACTCAAAAGTTTTTTCTCTCCGACGTCCTCCAGATCCACCGGATCTAATCCTCAAAGGTAAAAATGTGAAATGGAATTCTTTCAGTAAAACAGTAAGATACCTGGGAATTCACCTAGATCGCTGCCTTACCTAGAATCACCATATCAACATCAAACAAACTTAAACCTACGCAAGGTTAGCAATGCTATATACTATCCTAAACTGAAATTCCAAATTAAAACCAGGAACAACTGTTTTTATGTTTAAAACAATTCTCAGACCACTGCTGATGTACGGCTGTGAAGTCTGGCGAGCGGCATCATTTACGAAAAGGAAAAAACTACAATCTTTTCAAAATAAAGTCCTAAGAATCGCAGTTAATGCTCCTTGGTTCATAAGAAATAGCCAATTGCATCACGAATTACAAATGGAGTCAATAGAGGATTACATCAAAAAACGGTTCATAAAGTTTCACTCCCAGTTGCCGACAGTTAAAGGAGCAGTGACCCACCCACCTGGGAAACCCAACCTCAACCCGAAGACTGAAGCTCAGGCCGCTGCAGGGCATTCTGTTATAAATTCTATATTTATTAATCCATTATTCACACTACATCTATTTTATTTATTTTTTCCTCTTCTCTCGTCCTTTTTTTTTTTTTTTTTTTTTCAAATTAACTTGTTTCTTTTTATCATTAGAGGGCAATTGTTTTTTTCGTTAAGTCTACGAATATCGTTATTTTTTGTTATTAATTTTACTTTTCTCTTTTATTAAGAAGCATTATTCTTATCTATTTATTTTATCTTTTTTTTCTCTTTAAGTTATAACATTATATATAGTTAGGGGTGTATTTTGAACGAGACTATACCCCCCATAAACAACTGTTAAAAATGTATAATGTATCTGTTATATCAACCATATACCAGGACGATCTGGTATAAAATAAATAAATAGAAAAAACTATAAAGATTAGTAACTAGTTGCTACTTACATCGTATCATTTTTCATTTACAGGATTAAGTTCTCAAAATGATGTTTTCGGTCTACTGCACGTCTGCTTCAAGATAATTTGACTTACGGAGCAAATTAATATATTCGAGGGATAAAATAAACAGTAAAATTAATTATTTATTTATTTATACTCAATTCATAAGAATGAAAACTTTTGTAGGAAAATATTATGTTCATTTAAAATTTATTTAATAAAAGTTTATGCTATGAAACTTATATACAACACTGCTTTACTTTGAGTCTTTTCCGCCAAATTAGATACTATGAAATGTGTTAAATACTATTTTATATAAAGTTTTGTTGCAGTGTTTGAATACGTTTTGATAGATTCTGTATATTTTGTTTTGTTAACAAATTATTTAAAGTTAATGCCTAACAAGATTAGAAAGGAATGGTAATTGTCAAAACAATGCATAGAGGCAGATAAGGTAAATTTGTTTTTTATTAGATTTAATTATGTTTTTTGTTCAAACAAAACAACTTATTTTCATTTTGCAACAGTTCTTTGGTTTCATTCTTAAAATTTTTAATGATTTTTTAAAAATCATTATAGAATATAAGTATGTATAACACATTTTGTTTTATAAAAAAATATATATATACTCTTATTACTAATTAATATTCCTTACTTGGATGTTATTTACCAGATCTGCTGTTTTCCAAGATTCTATATAATCTTATAATAAGTATATTTAATGTTTTGATGAAACGTTTAAACTATAACTTTTTTATCTCCTTAACATTACTATTTTTTTTTTTTTACAGTAAATTTAATTTCCTTAAAAAAACAACACTTAATTTCAAATACAAAGGCTAAAAAAATGTAATATGATTTTAAAACCTTTTCATGTAATACTTAATGTTTTAATTTAAGACTGCTAAAAAATTACTGTATTATATAAAATAATGATTCAATATATTACAGGAGTAATTATAACATAATAATTAATATTTAGTGTTAATGTTGAACCTATGTATAGCCATAACATTTTCTTAATAAATGTATAAGAAATTTTTGGGTTTGATACCAAGGTCCTTTACCGTGTCAAAATAAAATTGATCTAAAGTAATCATCACTTGTACCTAAGAAAAGTTACACTGTAAAATGAATTCAGAGAAGAGTAAAAGAAATATTTTTTTCTTATGCTTAAAAGAAAAATATTTTTATTATATCCATGTGGAATTGACAAATTAATTTACAAAGGTTTTGTTTAAAGTTTATATCTACTGTTTCAGTCTTTTAGAAACTAAAACCGTACTATAGATTTACCAAGATTCTTATTAGGATTATTACAAGCAATAAATTGAGAAATCAATGAATACAAATATCAACGTTTCGACCTGAATTTCAAGCCTTCATCAGAGCTGCCCAAAATAAAACAAGATAACTTTCATTATATTTATTTTTTTATTTAATGTACATTTAAGTTTTTTTTTTCATAATTCTAACCTCTACAATGTTGTATTTTATCATCTATTAGTATCAACTAATATCTATTTAATTTATTATTATGTATATTTCCAAGTTTGTTTCTTATTATTTTATTTTTATATTTATGTTTCTCTGAATTGAGGTTGTTATCTTGTTTTGTTTTTATCAGACCTAATGAAGGTCTGAAATTCAGGTCGAAATATCGACACAAATAAATAAGTTTAGTTTATTTGTGTATCTTCGCTGACCGCACCCCTGACCATCTTCTCCTCATATCAATCTACTTTAAATTATTAACATCTCATATTAAAAATATCAAGATGATACAATAAATAATTTATAAGTATAATTATTTTAACAAAATAAAAATAAAAACAAAATCCGTAAATTTCATATACTGTTACTGACTTTTATAAGGTACTGATTAAATTGATTAAAGACAAGTTAATAATGCAATAAAAATAATGAAGATGAATGTAGAAGGTTGAAGTAAGGAATCTTTTCCATTCTTTACTGTAATGAAGGAAAATTTTCCCTCATACAGGTGTGATCTGTTTGAAAACAGAGTAAACCATTCTTATAAGAGTAGAAGTCTGCTCATGTTAAGTAAATGTCAACAGCTGACATCTTTATTGATCTGTAATAATTACCATAATCACTAGTAAAGCCAATACTTAATTTTTTTTCCCCACAGTTTCCTTTTACAATCAATTTCAGTCTATACACCAAATACAAATATTTCAATTCATTCCTTTTTTTCCTTTCCTTTTCTGTTCCTTCAGTTTCACCATTTCACAATTTTCAATTCACCCGATCAACAAATTCAATCTCCCGAATTCACCCTTCTAGTTCCTCTTTAGTGACCCGCTAAACAAATTCACTATTAGATGGCAATGTGAGATGAGACCATTAATAATAATCACACATAGTAGATCATTTTATCAAAAAACAAACAAATAATTACATTCTACGAGAACAAGACTAACACATAGGTTCAAAGGAAAATATAATAAAAAGCCGGTTACAAGAAACACTTGAATGGATAAATAAGTTTAAAAAAATTAAATAAATAATAGTACTAATAAAACAAAATAATTTAATGTATAAATAAGTTAAAACACACAAATTGACAGGTCCATAAATTAAAATAAATAAATAAAACAATGAATAATCTCCGAGCTAAGTCCCATGCAGGTGATGGTGTATGATCCCCAGGGAGTGCAAAATAATATTTTCTGCTAAGATCGCAATATCCCCAATACTAACACCTAGGCCTTCTAAGAAGCTCCTTGTTCTATCTGGTATTGTTCCGCGAGATCCAAACCAGAGGGGCCTCTCACGGTGAACTCTTTCTCTCCGAAGGTCTCGTGGAATTTTTCCTGAAGGAAAGGGACGCATTTTTCATATATTTTCTTTTTTTCACTCACCACTACTCTTTTTTTTTTAAGCATTAAATGATAAAACATAATTTTATAATTATACACATTCCTAAAAGGAAGATGGTCTGGGAATGGCCAAATAACTAAGAAGAAGAATGGTCAAATAGTAAAGAAACTATACATTATGAGCCAATGTTTCGCTCAACATTGCAGGGCTTCATCAGGGCTAAAAAAGAGACAAACAACTAAAATTAAGTAACGGAGTAAGAAAACAAGATAGCATCTCGGCTAGCTTAACAACATAAATATTATTCTATTCACTTACTTTGTTACTCAATTTTAGTTGTTTGTATAATATTCAACCTTGATCAAGCTTTGCAATGTGCAAGCAAAAACATTGCTAGATAATAAATAGTTTTATTTACTATTTGATTTGTTTTTACCACACCCGGACTATCTTCCTTTTATATGTTTCATCAGCAATATTCCTACACACATTTCTGTTTGAATATTTTTCAATGTGTCATCACACATTAAAAATAACTCACATTGCTGTAACAACTTATTGGTGAGGGGAACTTAATTTAAAATTTCCCAACAATTTTGACTGGATTTTCCCAAATTGACCTCTGTCAATGGTAGAGAAAGGAAGTCTTGAATAGAGAATGGAAAAAAATTTTTGAAAGAAATTTATACCATTATTAGTAAAACAATTTAACAAAAAATTTTAATTATTGATTCAACAAGGTATGCTGAGAATGAGAATGATGTAGAAAGAACTGTTTTGTTTTAATGCTCTAATTTTCAGAGAATCATGTTTATATTTACAATAAATTTATATTTATGTAGATATCGTGAAAACATAATTTTTTACTTTTATACATTGTGTTGAAATGAACAGACCATTGGTTTGAAAAATATTTGGCTGGTGACATAAATTTGTATAACCAACCTTCACCAACGATAGACGACGATGAAGTTAGGCTTAGTATGGAATAAAACTTTTACGAAACAGTTAAAGGACTTGTATAACTTGCACAACTGAATACAAATGTATTGACAGTTTCTCGACAGTTATTAGGCAAACGAGTCATTTTTCGAAAGGATAATCACTTGTGATTAAAAGGTAATAATAATTCAATTCTCCTTTGTACCAGAGGTGAAACCATCCTGACATAATCCATTAAAAACTTGTCAAAAAAGAAAACCTGCATTGGTTAATACTCTTACATGACAACGCCAGACCTCACGTTTCATGACAAACAGTGAAGAAACTATGCGAGCTGCGTTACAAAGTTCTTCTACACCCTTCTTAATTGCCAGACTTATCTTCAACATATTTCCATCTGTTCAGAAATTGGGACAACTTCCTTAAAAGTAACATTTATGGAATTGAATCTCTGGTAAAAACCGCATTTTCTGACTTAATTTCTTCATAAAATCCAGAATTTTAAAGTTCTGTGATTGATAAGTTGATAACATGTTGGGCAAAATGAGTACAAATATTTTGAATAAAAATGTTTAGACTTCATAGAATTGTTTTACTAAATATCCTTTCCTGTGAAAACTGATGAAACGACCCAATATTTCCTTAAATGAACACTTTTCTTAATTATTTTCAGGAAATAAATCTCTAAATAACACTTATAAGCCATTTTGAGCAGAATAACCTCTTTGGATAATGTTTTAATATCATTTTTTCATTCTTAAATCCTAAATTTCCTAACTTTTTGGGTTTTCAAATCATTAAGAAGATAACAACTATCCTATCCTCCCAACTTCACTTAACCAACGACCTATTGAAAGTTCTGTTAGGATTGATTTATTTATTATTTCTCTTATTTTATTACATTAAAATATTACTTATAACATAAAATTTAATAGAAAGAAAGACTAATTTTAAAAACTGCTTTGAA
>NW_027105689.1:84581-85889 GCF_000696795.3 Halyomorpha halys | reverse complement strand
ATATATAGCAAGTTGTTTAATCAGAATATACTTCAACATTTAAAAGAAGATAAATTTTCACGTTTTTGGAATATTAATTCATTCCTGTTGTGCATTACCTTTTGTAAATCTACTTTATTGTTAGTTTTTCCTTTTGAAAACAAAAATTTAATTTTTGAAAAAATATATTTATTTTGTTTACATTACTTGTAATTTTTTTTTAACAATATCATGTATTAATTAATACTTGAAGATGAAAAGAAATACTTCTTTTTGACATTTAAATGCTATCTCGTTAAATCCTGTTAGAGTGCTGTGGGCAGCAGTTCATGAATGATTTGTGAAAGGGTGCTTCATTCTAAAATCCATATTTGAAGATGTTCCCACAAATGTTTTATTGATTTATGTTCTAACGCGAAAGCAGGCCAATCCAAGAGTAAAATGTTTTGATGTATGAATAAATTTACATCTAATCTGTGAATTCTGGGTAAGTTCCTTCTACTATAAGCTGTACTATAGGTACTGATACAAGCATTTATTTATATTTGAGGTCAAATAGTGATAATTTGAGTTTATAATAATATTAAAACAATATTATGTATATTTATTTCTGTTGGTTTTTCTAAACGGGGTAGTTTTTACCTGAATTTTCATTATTAATTTTTTTGTTTTTCAATTTAAATAAAAATTAGAATTTTACTTATTTGTAGGGTGTAGAAATCTAAATCTGAGCTAGGTTTTCAACAATTTTTGAAGGTTTTTTATATTCTTACCTAGCATAATACTTTTTGATTTTCATAAAATTTAAAATTAACTCTTTTATCAGTAAAACATCAAAATCTGAGCTAAGTTATGGCAAAACTAATGTTTTCTTCCAAAAATGGCTATTTTGAAGGATTTTTGATATTGTTAGCAAATCTAATAATTGCTAACAATATCAAAAAATAAATTACTAACAAGTTTAATATTTTGATAGTTTATTAATTTTATTATTCTGCTTTGTAATAGAGATATTTTTGTACTAAAATCATTTTTCTATCTTGATCAGAACCTGAGATGTAAAATTAATTTTTTTTGCGCACAGCAACTTCCCAATTTTTTTCCAGGACTTTTATGGTGAACATTGGCCCTTAATATTCTCAGGAGTTCAGTTTTGAGGCCTAGATTTACATAAAAAGGTTTAATCAAAATATGTGGGTCACATGTGGGATCCTGTCCAAGTAAGAACATTTTGTAAATAGTAAAGATAACTTAAGTATTGCCAAAAGCAAACCACCATAAAAGGAAAAAAGATAAGAAGTTACTCGCTCAGGTTCCACTGGAAGAATG
>NW_027105689.1:80717-82676 GCF_000696795.3 Halyomorpha halys | reverse complement strand
GTTAACATAAATTAAAAATAATTTTTAGACAACTTCTTCACTTGAAAACTTATCACCTCTTATATGTTTTGGTTGGCAGAGACACATATATTTTTCATGACTAGCATAACCTATGAAGATAGGATTGCTTAATACACAAATATGATTCAACACATTATGAAGAATAAAAAGAAGGAATTATATTTTTACTGTCGTGATATCAACAATAAACAAATGTTTGTTGTCATAATTATAATAACTAATAAGTTTCAGGAAAAACTAAATATTTTAGTTGTTTTGTATCTTTTTAACCCCGATGAAGCTCTACAAAGTGGGGCAAAATGTCGGCAAGTAAATAGTTGTTAAATATTTTTTGTTTTTCTTATGACCGCTCCTCTGTCCATCTTCATAATTTTTCTATTGCTATAGAAATTTGTATTTTAGGGATTCCCAAGGTGGAAATAAAAAATATAAATTTTGCATTTTAAAGAATACAACAGTTTTAGCAACAGATGAGGAAACCCTCATGCATGGGATGGTATCAGCTTTTACCGTTTGAATCGGATGTATCTATTTCTCCTTTAGTTATAAATAAAATTCTGTATTTATACATTGTTTATTATTACTAACAATAAAAAATGGTTATGTTTTTAAATAAAGAAAATTAAAGTAACTTTAGCAGAAGATGTTTTGAAGATTCAGCATTTAAACTCTGTTAGAATATTTCAATGAGGACAACTATTTGTTATTAAATAAAACTTAATTGCTCATCGATTCACAGAGTTTGATAAAAATTGTTTGAACCGTTATGAGTAAAATCGAAAACATATGAAAAATCTATTGCATAAATAGGCACAGTTGGTCGATTTTATTGAAACATTTGCTATCTCATCCCAGTACCGGGTATGTTGATTAAAATAATTTAGATACTAGTACTTAGTCGAGTCTGTCTGTTTGTGTGTGTCTGCCACCTTTGTGGCCGTCCTGTCGGTGCCAGTGTCCTGAATAGTGGGTTCGTACAGTACTGAAGGCTGTCAAAAAATTTTATGTGTCTCCTTGATATAAATTCTGTCACTGTCGGTAGTTCGAATGTTGTATGTATGTGGTCTACCTTTGCTCTTTGAATTGAAGTATGTCTGACTATACGTCTGAGTACACCACTCTAAAACTGTAGGACCCTCTTGGGCTTTGAAGGTATTGATCAGCATAGGTACTTCGTAGAGCAGGGCCTCACCACACTAATGTAGACCATTATTTTGAGGCGGAAAGAAAGATTAGGAGAAGTTAACAGGTGATTGAGTCTGTAAGACTTGGTCCTGATCTGCTTGATCTTCTTATTGCAATTGCGAGCTAGTGTCAGTTGTCTGTCAAGGTGACACCCAGATATACTATCTTGCCTGCTGGTCTATTCTTGTACCCTGCCACCTTATAGGTTTTAGGGAGAGAACACTTGTTCTTCTGGAAGGAGAAAATCATACATTCGTTCTTCTTGGGATTATCTGTAATATTCAACCCTTCCAGTTTCTTGTTTATTTCTGTACAAGACTTCTCCGCCTGCCCTAGATCTGTCTCTGCGTTCATTGAACTACTGTAGATGGCTATATCGTCAGGATAAGCAGCTACAGTAGACTTGTCGTAGTTGGCTCCAACAGTTTCAGCGGTATATACTGAGAAAAGTATTGGAGATAGCACTAAGATTCTTTTATTTATTTTTTCTTACCTCCTTTATTATAAATAACAATATTAATATATATCTAAATATATTCATACATAATTGGTGGCCTTCCTTTGCTATATGGCATTATAAGGGGTAGGGCTGGGTCTCCTGAAGGCGGGGGCTACAATATTGGCCCAGGAGCCGCTGGCCGGGGGGTACAAAGAAAGGGGAGGGTCGCTCCACTGGGTTTATTAATTAATTAAGCCAACGGCCATACCATGTTGAACACACCGGTTCTCGTCCGATCACCTAAGTTAAGCAAG
>NW_027105689.1:78163-79628 GCF_000696795.3 Halyomorpha halys | reverse complement strand
GGCGAGCCCCCCCCCCCTTGGTGCTGCTAGGGTTAAGCAACGTCGGGTGTGGTTAGTATTTGGATGGGTGACTAAGATTATCCACACTTATTACTTTTACTTACATAAATATGAAATTTGAAGTAGCGGGAAGTATTGCGTTCGCTAAAAAATTCGAATTCCAGTTTTCGAAGAAAGTACATATTTTGAGGTCCCATGAATTCAAAAAAACTTTGTCTCGATGAATAGTCTTTATGTCTGTTAATGAACAGCCTCGCTCAAAAACAAAAAGTTGTGAGAAATTGAAATTACATATTTAAGATAGATAAAATAACTGGGATCATTAAAAGTGTGATGAATACAGAAAAGGGTTTAACTTAAGGTGGTAAAATACCGGTGCATGGGTATGCTGATGGTTTGGTATTACTGGGTGAGGACAAGGGAACTATAGAACTAAATACAAACACGTTAATAAACTCCAGTAAGGAACTAGGTCTTGAAATAAATCGGATAAAACAAAATATATGGTTAGCAGTAGAAACGCGAGCGATTTCGGTGATTCAGATACAGGAGGAAATACTTTTGAACTGGAAGATAGGTTCTACGGTAACTAGGAAAAACAAAATTGATGAGGAAATAAAAGTTAGGTTGAAGGCGGGAAATGCTTGTTATTTTTCAATTTAGAAACTGCTTAGCTCGCGCCTTCTATCGAAAAACTTAAAAATTAGAATTTACAAAACTATTATCCTTCCCACTGTTCTTTATGGATGCGAGGCGTGGCCTCTTACACTAAGGGATGAACAGCGCCTTAAGGTTTTCGAAAATAAAGTATTACAAAAAATTTTCGGACCGAAAAAGGATGAATTAACAGGAGAATTTAGAAGATTACACAACGCTGAATTAAGGGACCTACACCCGGTAAATATAATTCAAGTTATAGCATTGCGGCGTGTAAGGTTGTAGGGCGTAGTAACGAGCGGATCCCTGAAATGTTAATAAACTCTGAACTGACGGGTATACGTCCGAAGGGTAGACCGAAACGTAGATGGGAGGGTTGCGTTAAAACTGATTTAGTAGTATTGGGTTTGGAGGGGCATCACTGGAAGGATGTATGTAGAGAGCGTTTGGTGGTATCAGCATCAAACCTTCGGTTCGTTAGGACTTTATTATTATTATTGTATAACTGGAATCAGCTAGCACATTTTTCGATAAAATCGACCAACTGGAATTGCCTATTTATACAATAGATTTTTCATATGTTTTCGATTTTATTCAAAACGGCTCATGCGATTTTTTTCAAACTCGGTGAATCGATAAGCAATTAAGTTTTCTTTAATATCAGATAAGTTTTATCCTAATTGAAATATTCTAAGTGCTTAAATGCCGAATTTTCAAAACATCTTCCGCTAAAGTTACTTTAATTTTCTTTATACCTCAGGGTAGTATCCTTGGTCCTATCCTATATACAGTTTTCACAGCTGACATT
>NW_027105689.1:75764-76608 GCF_000696795.3 Halyomorpha halys | reverse complement strand
TTCTATAAGATTATCCACAGTATAAAACACCACACCATATTACAAACCATTTATTCCTGGCCAAATCGGCAACATATGGAATATTGAGGTCCTGATGGATCACTTGATTTGTGACAAAGTAAGGAGCATTAAGGATTTTACGAACGATTTTGGACTGTAACATGTAATCTTAAATTACTTTTTTATTTTCTGTTTTTAGTGCGTTATATTTTGTTTTCTCATTTCTACTTTTCTATTTTTACGTGTTATTATCTCTCCTTTTTATTTTTAACCTAATAAGTTGCGTGATTATTTTTTTTTGTTTTATATTCTTATTGTCTAGTTTAGATTTATACTGTTTTATTTCTTCTTTTCTTTACATTTTTATATAATTTCCTTTTCGTGTATATATATTGTTACGGCGGGTAGGGGTTCAAAAGGAACCTTTACTAGCCCAACCGTGAAAAGAAAAGAAATGGTCGATTTTTGTTATTTTTATTTTTAAATAAGTAAAAATAACAAAAGAAACAAATAAATATACAAACTAGGAAAAAAAAGAAAGGTTAATAATATTACAAAATAAAATTAATTGAACAAAAAAAATATACAAACTAGAGAAAAAGTCTTATATCACCGGTGATTGATGGGGCCCCGGTTGTGGTTGTTCTGAGTGGATATTCTCTTGGAAGTAGATCGACAAAAGGGACGTACGTCCGCCCGCCTTGTCCTCTTGGAGGATGAGTTGAAGAAGTCCTCCCGCCGTGGCTAAGATGATTTAGCTGGCGAAGATGGCCAGAATGTTGGTAACTACGAGTGCGTAGTGAGTAGATAAAGGACACGATATGTGTGTGCAGTGAGACGTTAA
>NW_027105689.1:75111-75714 GCF_000696795.3 Halyomorpha halys | reverse complement strand
AAAGCTCTATGGTCATCCTGAATTTAAAAAAAAAATAACCATTTTTTATTGTTAGTAATAATAAACAATGTATAAATACAGAATTTTATTTATAACTAAAGGAGAAATAGATATGATAGATATCTATAGATATGATAGATAAATAGATCGAATACATCTGATTCAAACGGTAAAAGCTGATACCATCCCATGGATGATAGCTTCCTCATCTGTTGCTAAAACTGTGTATTCTTTGAAATGTACAATTATAATATATTTCCACTTCGAGAATCCCTAAAATACAAATTTCTATAGCAACAGAAAAATAAAAAAAAATTATGAAGATGGTCAGGGGTGCGGTTATAAGAAAAATAAAAAAAAGTTAACAGCTATTTATTTGCTGAAGTTTCACTCCACTTTGTAGAGCTTCATCGGGGTTAAAATTTCACAAAAAAAAACTAAAATATTTATTAAATTAATGATCTTCTACTGGAAGAGTTTCTAGAACTAATAATTTTTTATTTTATTTAATTTATATTAAGTAAATCAATTTTATATCCAAATCAGTCTCAACACTTTATTTATTCATTTGTCCAACGTTTCGGCCTTTCTAGCCATCTTCAG
>NW_027105689.1:66305-72636 GCF_000696795.3 Halyomorpha halys | reverse complement strand
TGGAAAAATTAAATATTTCTCATTGTTAACAATAATAAAAATTTAAAAATATGAACTATGAAATAATTTGATAATTAAATAAAGGATACAAATAAAGAAATAGAGACAGCAGTTTGAAGACTGGAAAATCGAAGTAAGCCCCGATTCAACTTGGCGTAGTTATATTTAATTATTTATCAGAGTAATTTTGGTGGAAATAAATATTACGAAGTGCTATAATTTCGATGTGCTAAGAAGCTTTTCTTACTTTGGCTTTATTATTACTGAGAACCAGGATGAAGAAGAAGAAGTTAAAAGCAGAATCGCTGCTGGAATTAGAGCCTATTTCTTCATTTTAAGGCTAATCAAAAGTAAACATGTTAACCTTAGCACCAAGTTTATGCTGTACAAAACGTTGATAAGGTCAATGGTCACATACGGTGGAGAAACATGGACCCGTAAGCAATAAAAGCATTAACCTGCTAGACAGGTTTGGAAGAGTAATTCTGAGGATTTTATGACCTGTATGCGAGAATGGTAATTGGCGAAGAAGGAAAAATGGTGAAGTGATTAGGTTCTACAAGGAATGTAGCATCTCCTCGTTAATCAGGATACAGAGGCTTAAATGGTTTGGCCATGTAATGAGGATGAGCGAAGAATGAGTGACTCATAAACTGTACAGTTACGTTCCGGATGGTGTGCGGCGACGTGGTAGGCCGAAGGGCCGATGTAGGGATGCTGTGGTGCAACCGAGGATCCCAGTTACCATTACAGAAGATAAAGAGAGACGGTTGGCGGCCGTTGAGCAGACCAAGGGCAGCTTCATATTCCTGCAATAAAATAATAATAAGAAGAAATATTACCCATAATTCAGAAAAAAAACTGATTTAAGACTGCTTATGGAAGAAAACGAGTTGACTGAATTGGAATTTAAATAATTTAATAGTGGACTGTATGGATAGGTTTGAATATATATTTACATTGTATTTTTAACATATTTTTAAGAAGATTTTATATTTAAGAAGATGGCCACGAGACCAGCTAATATAAAATATCATTAAAGAGTGCTTCCAATAGTTTCTCTACACGCCTGTAACACTCCAATTTAACTTAGGTCAGATTTACTAAATGTATTATAATGTACAGTTGTAAATAGCAATAAATAAGTATTAAAAAAAAAACATAGTTTTTAAACAAAACAATAAAATTAAATACACAAAATGAAAAATAAAATTATATAAAAAAAAAAGAACTTGAACGCATTGGTATGTTCAGTTTCTATTTTTAGTTTCAATGAAATTTTTCTATTAGTGTAGTAAACAATAATTTTTTTTTTTGTAAGAATATACAATTTTACAGACCCCTTTCCTCATTCCCCTCTTATAGTACAAGAGCCCAAGAGGAGAAAAAAATTCAGTTATATCACCCCAATTTATAATTACTAGTCAAAGTTGATGAGTCTGCCAAGTAAAGGTAGAGGGAATAACAAGTGGCGGTTTTTTAAAAATAATTAATTTTCCATTCCGAATCCTATATCATTAAAACTACTAACAACAATAGAAAATCTAAGAGAACATCATTTAAAGTAGAGTAAATTTGCTAAAATGTAAGCCCTAATAGAGCTATTTACGTTCAATAGTTCTCGAGATATAGCTTTTTAAAAAGCAATATTTCATAAAAATGTTCTACAGTACTGAAAGATCAGTAGTTAATGAATTTATTTTGAATAATTTATATCTCAAAAGTTTTATATTAAGTTAAATTTCCTTTATTTTGAGTATTGGCGTCTTATGGATCTAGAGATTTATTTTTTCAAAAATCGAACATTTCATACGAACAACTAGAAATTAACCATTTGTGAATATATTTTGTCAATTATGATAGGAACTACTACTCCTACAAAGATAAACATAATTAACTATTTTATAGTAAATTTAACTAGCTTTAATTTGAGTGTTGGCAGACATCTGTTCGTCCTATGGTACCTGAAATAAAGTTTTTCAAAGCTCAAACTTGCTGTCCGAACAAATATAAATCAATTTAGTTTAGGAAATATCATAAAAACTACTATTCCTACGATTGGTAAGGTCATAAACTACTTTATAGTACGTTAAAATAGCTGTAATTTGAGTGCTAATAGACATCTATACGTCACATAGATTTTCTAGTGTAGTTGGTAGTTTTAAAGATATAGAGCTCCGAATGAAAAATTAATGTTTTTTAAGGTTTGGAACAGCCGTCATTTTTTATTCCCCCTACCTATACTTGGCAAACTGATTAGTTTTGACTAATAATTATGCACAGTTTTCATTAAAGTAATCAAAAATTGGGGTGAAATAACTGTTTTTTTTGTTTTTTTATCCTATATTTTAATATCGATATTCAGTAACCGATAATATCGGAATATCGATATTTTTCTTTGATAATATCGGAATATCGGTTTCTAAAAAAAAAAAGAAAAAGAAAAAAAAAATACAAAATATCGAAATAAATATGTAATTATTAAAATAAAACATCGATATTCCATTTAAAAAATGTCTACTCCTTTTGAACAAAATATCTATATTTCCAAAAAATAATATCGTAATATTGTTGGTAATATTCATATCGATATTACAACAATACAAAATCTCGAAATAAATATGTATTTATCAACATATAACATCGATATTTCATTTTTAAATTTTCTATACAATTTCCAGTCTTTTTAAACAAAATATCGATATTCCGATAAAGTATACCATTTTTAATTTTTCTATATAATTTTCTAGTCTTTTTAAACAAAATATCAATATTTCGATAAAATAACGTCGGATATTGTTGCTAATATTCGATATCCATATTACAACAATGCAAAATATCGAAATAAATATGTAATATCAAAATGAAATATCGATATTCCATTTTTAATTATTCTACACAATTTTCTTGTCTTATTAAAATAAATATCGATATTTCGATAAAATAATATCGGAATATTGTTGTTTATATTCCATATCGGTATTAGAACAATGTAAAATATCGAAATTATTTCTCTTTTACCACTCTTTATACACTTTTATTACTAGTAATAAAAGAGAAATAATTTGACTGTGATTTTTAATGTATTTTTGACATATTAGGTAATTAAACAAATGTGAGATATACTGATTAACAAAAAATAAGTTTACCTAATGGTTTTTAATGTTGTTCATAGATATAAATGTTTTGACCTGGGCAGAATAGCCTGTATGGAGTTTTTTTAAAATGGTTAAATGATATGTCTCATAGTAAATTAAGATTGTCCCTGAAGATGGCCGAATTGGCCGAAACGTTGGACGTGTAAATGAAATAAATGTTTTGAGACTATAATTTGGATAGTGTTTTTGAATTATTTAGTATGTAATTATTACAATTTTGACTATCAGGGCGTTGTGAAGGATTTAAAATTTTTAAGCTAGATAAGTACAAATATGAATTGATCTCAAGTGATACAACTAATAATTTAATTAACTACTACTAAAATGAAAATAAAGTAAAAGATAATAATTATTAAAAAAAAAAATAATAATAAAAATAACTGAAAGGTTTTTGAAGTTAATAATAAAGCTGCAAATTTACAATTAGTGAATTAATATAATAATGAGAATAAAACAGATATTACAGAATATTATAATAATAAGGATCCAATAATATCTATTACTAAGCACAGACATACATTGCTGATTCTAATTGTATTATAATAAATAAATTATGTGGAGTTAAGAAAAAATACAGGGAGATATGGTCGTTCGGTGAATCAAAATCAATTATTGGTAATCGTAGAAGTAAGAAAGTACCTTGTTAAATACTTATTTTTTATTTTTTTTTATTTATGTATTAGTTCTTCTGTTAAGCGATTTAACAGATATGGTACGATATAATTTTAAATTTATTGTTATAGGGTGTCATTATAAATTTAATTTTTTTCCTAAAATTTTTAGATATATTATTTCTTTTCTAAATAATTTGGTATATATAAATTTTATGATAATTTTATAGAAATAAAATATTTTAGGTGGTAAAGCAACAAAGATTTTCTCTTTTTTTTATCACTTATCGGCCACACTAAGGACCACATGAATATCAACGGTTAGGCTTCTCTGGGAGTCTTGATTTTCTTTCTTCCCCTCGCAGCTTCATGATTCTCGACTGCCTTTCTTATCTTCAGACCACTTCGTACCGATTTTTTTACCTCTTCCAATATTGGTGAGATTTTTCAATGTTTTCCTATACGTATCTCTATCTAGACAGTCGGTATCTGAAATTTTAATTTCTCTCTCATTTGATTCGTGTATCCTCCCATGTTTTTGTAGCTAAGAATTTTTTTTAAAGATCTTCTTATTCAATCTTTCCTCCTTCATCCTCTTCATGTGCTCATAGAACATCAGCCGTTTGATTCTCATCTCGGTTTCCAGGTCTTTGATGTTTCTGTGAATCTCTTCGTTAGATCTTAGCCTATAACCTTCTTGTGTTTTCCTGGGCCCATAGATTTTTCTTAAGATCCTCATTTCTATTTTTAGCAATAGTTAGATAAGCATGTGGTCTCCACCCAGTATAAAATCACAGGCCTTATCACAACGTTGTAATGCCTTAACTTTGCATTAGAGGAGAAATTCTTCTTATTGTAAATTTCAGTTGTTTGAAAGATTAAATTTTCTAATTTAGTGGTTCTCTCGCGGATGCTCTCTTTCTCAAAACCGTTGTGACGAATTATTTCTCCTAAGTACTTAAATTTTCTTGTCACTTTTATTTTCCATATTCAGTGTTTACTATTTTTTTCTTGAAATTTACTTCAGTAGTCATGAGCTCTGTTTTTTCATATGATATTTTTAGTCCTGCTTTTTCTGATATTATTTGTAGGGTATTTATTTTACTAATAGCCTCTTCCTCTAGATTCTTCCAACAGTGTGAGATCGTCAGCAAATGCCAAACAACTCACTTTTATATGATTGTTTTTGTTCCCTACTATGGCTCCTGGGTTATTTTTTTTTTTCCAGAATTCTTTCATGATTTTATCTAGAAATATATTGAAAAGTATTTCGTCGCCTTGTCTTAGCCCTGTTTTATTATTGCGGTGCGTTATTGTTCTTGAATATGTTATAGTGTCGTTAGTTTGATTTTAACTATTATTTTTTCTTTTATTTATAGCTCACCTTCAACATAGAAGTAGAAATAAATACGTAATATGAAAGGAACGTTTTTGAATAATATTAATTGGACATCGATTAGAAGGGCCGTGGAGGATCGATAGCGGAGGGGGCCGACAGGTGGCAGCACTGGAGCCCTTAGTGTGCCAGTTGTGTTCTAGTTCTCAGAGAGTGAATGTGTCGTTCGTTATCGTCTTGTGTTGCGTTCGGTGATCAGTGTTGTTTTTGTTTGCTGTGATATCACGCCGAGGTATGTCATTGAATTATCTATTACAAAACATGCCTTAAACTAATCGTAATAAAAACAAATCTGGAACATCAGCAATATAAACGATTTAGTGCATTGCGTAATGGTGAAAACAACAAAGCAATATTGCCATTATTTCTATTAAAAATTATACAATAATTAATTAATTTAAATTTTTTACCGAACTAAATCATTTAAATTCAGTTATATTAAAACTTTAAACACCCCAGTGTTTGAGAATCTTCAACAAAACAATTATTAAAGATAGGGATAGTTTCTTAATAATTCTGAATTAGTGAATTATTTTAAAACTGTTTTGATCCTTCATAATTCCTGAACCAATATCTCAGTATATATTTTTCACATTTATCCTAACATAAAATATATCACAAATCATGATTTTTCTGAGACTTAAATATATTCGAATGTTAGTTTTTATTCGTGCGTAGGTTTTAATTGATATAATTAAATGAGATTTAAACAAATTGTATAGTATTTAGGTCAGATTCAGCTGCATCTAATGCAATTAACCTATTTCTGTTCAAATAAAAATTATTTGCTTTTTTATATTAATTGCATAATAGTTTTTGTTTATTGGATTAAAACTCAGTATACATTAACGCTAATTTAATAATTAATATTTTTAGTCGTATTAATAATATTTAATTTTGTTTATTATTTTTTTGTTTTATTGATTCCTATGGTGTGATGAAAATATTTGATCAAAATGTAATTTTTATGATTAGTATAGATATTGAGATATGTCACTGACACCTGATGATTTCCAATCAAAAGGAGTTGTCAATTAAGACTTAATGAATCTTGTAAATAACAGGCGATTAACTCTGTACAAGTTTCTTTGTTGTTTTTCTATACTTTAAAAATAAATTTTTCTCACAATTATTACTAAAGTATAATTACAATATATTAAATTATT
>NW_027105689.1:60158-65790 GCF_000696795.3 Halyomorpha halys | reverse complement strand
AATTAATAAAAAAAGGTACTAAAATAATAAAGCTTTATTCAAATATTAAAATCAAATATTTATTATGTACCAAGGTTTTGGTCTAAACTCAATTTCATCAAGGCTAAAAAATATTGTAAGTATAGTTGGAGTATGAGTTGAAATGAAATATAATGTAAACTATTCTAGGAATATGGTGAGATAATGTAAAAATATTAGCATTAATTAAAAGAAAATTAACAGAATTAAATATTAAGCATACAATTCATTAGAAATTAGGTGGAGTAATCTCTAATGAAATATAAAATTTTAGAAAAATAATAAAAACCAACATAGGAAAAATTGAATAAAGAAAAGAAATAAGCTAAGAGTAAAAATATCATTTTTATGATATTAATTATATTTTAATAGATTAAATGTCAATATTTAATCTTACCTTGTTTTCCAAGAGCTTGGAAGAAAACAAAAGCAGTTATTTCACCCCATGTTTTTATTATTTTAATGAAAACTATGCATAGTAATTAGTCTAAACGGTGGAAAAATATTAAATTTTTAATTTGGAGCTCTGTGTCATTAACTCTATGCATATTACTTAAAAAAGCTAATTGTACATCTTTTAAAGTAGAGTAAATTTGCTAAAATATGAGTCCTAACCGAGTCATTTTTATAAAAAGCAAAATTTCATAACGAAATACTGAAAAATCAGTAGTTAGTGAATTAATTTAGGGACAACTATATCTCAGGAATCATTAGACGTACAAATGTCTATTAGCACTCAAATTAAAGCTAGTTTAATGAGCTATATAGTAGTTTATGATGTTTATCTTTGTAGGAGTAGCAGTTTTTATGGTATTTGACAAAATAAACCCACAAAATGTTTTGATAAAACTTTTGGTTCATGAAATACAATATCTCAGGAACTATTATAGGTATATATAACGCATATATTTGATCAAAATATAATTTTTAAGATTAGTTTTGATATTGAGATATGTCAGTAATACAATACCTGATTATACCAATCATAAGTTTCCTTCTTGTTTTTCTATACTTTAAAACTTATAATATAATTATTGCTAAAGAACTTAATAGTTTAAGTAAAACTTAATAATATATACTTAATCATAACGAAATACTGAAAAATCAGTAGTTAGTGAATTCATTTAGGGACAACTATATCTCAGGAATCATTAGACGTACAAATGTCTATTAGCACTTAAATTAAAGCTAGTTTAATGAGCTATATAGTAGTTTATGATGTTTATCTTTGTAGAAGTAGCAGTTTTTATGGTATTTGACCAAATGTTTTGATAAAATGTTTGGTTCATGAAATACTATATCTCTTTGGAAGTATTAGAAGTACGTGTCTATTATAACGTACGTGTAGCCCATATATTTGATCAAAATATAATTTTTAACATTAGTGTTGATATTGAGATATGTCAGTGATACCTGGTGATTAACCAATCTAAGTTGTCAATTAAGACTTAGGGGAATCTTGCGAACAACGTGAGATTAACTCGGGACAAGTTTCCTTCTTGTTTTTCTATACTTTAAAACTAAATTTTTCCCATAATTATTGCTAAAGAACTTAATAGTTTAAGTAAAAGTTAATATAATACAATAATTATCCCTCACTCTCCCTAGTCTTGATGTTTCTGTGCGTCATGTAGACACCATTTCACCATTCACCATATTTGATATATTATGAAGTAGTTAATAACATTTATCTTCATAAGGTTAGTGAGTATTTTACAAAATAAATCCACAAAATGTTTTGAAAAAACGTATGGTTCATGAAATAAAATATCTCAGGAACTATTAGACGTACTAATATATATTAGCACTCGCATGAAAGCTAGTTTGGTGTACTATGAAGTAGTTAATTACGTTTATCTTTGTAAAGTATTCTAGGAATATATGAGATGATGTAAAAATATTAGCATTAATTAAAAGAAAATTAACAGAACTGATTATAAATAATAATTATAGTAAAAATATTAAGCATAAAATTCATTAGAAATTAGGTGGAGTAATCTCTAATGAAATATAAAATTTTAGAAACGTAACAAAAACCACTATAGGAAAAACTGAATGAAGGAAAGAAATAAGCTAAGAGTAAAAATAACATTTTATGATATTTATTATATTTTATTAGATTAAATGTCAATATTTTATCTTACCTTGTTTTCCAAGAGCTTGGGAGAAAACAAAAGCTGTTATTTCACCCCAAGTTTTTATTATTTTAATGAAAACTATGCATAGTAATTAGTCTAAACGGTGGAAAAATATTAATTTTTTAATTTGGAGCTCTGTGTCATTAACTCTATGCATATTACTAAAATTTGTTGAAGTAGTAATTACTTTTATCTTTGTAGGAGTTGTAGTTTTTATGTTATTTGACAAAATAAATCCACAAAATGTTTTGAAAAACCTTTGGTTCATGAAATGCTACGTGTCTATTATGACGTACATGTGGCTCATATTCAAGACAATTCACTTTAAATTATAAGATATGATGTTTTTGGTGTTGGAGGTAGTTTTAAGGATATCAAGTTCCAAGTGAACACAAAGCTAAAATTTAATTTTTTGTTTTCTGGAATAAAATAAATTTCAATGGTCGTGCACCTTAAATACTTCAATATTTATTATACATTAATGGGCCGTCCGTAGCTCAGTTGGTTAGGCCTAGGTCTAGTTCGAATCCGGCCAGTGGATGTTGACTTTTTTTAAGTATTGGTCCCACAAAATGAAAATAACTTGACCCCTCACCATGGTTTAGAATAAATTGGTAACTTATAGATAACCAGGCAAACATCACCTTCGCTGAGGATAGCCATGAATAAAATACATTCACTGTGCTCCTGGTTTAGTCTAGGTAAAAACTGAACCTTTTTATAAAAAAAAAAAAAAAAAAAATAACGCACAATTTTTTGTTTTGTACTGAATTAATAATACTGATAATAATAAAGGCCTAACGAATCTTCAGGTTCGATGCCGATTAGTAATTGTGCTAAATAAATTTTAACGAAATCCTCCCATCTACGTTTCAATCTACCCTTCGGACTCCTACCCGTCAACTCAGTGTTTATTAACATTTTAGGGATTCGCTCGTTAATATTTTTTTATTTTTCTTCAAATAACTCAAAAATGGATTATTTATGTCTTCTAGACAGCCGCTATTTTTTATCTCCCCCTAAGTATGGATGGCAGATTCACCAATTTTGACTCTTTTCTGTATTTTAACTATAATGTCTGATAAATAATAAAAATTGGGTTGAAATTTCTTTGCTTGTTCTAGTCTCTACTATGATTGTTTCTTACTTTTATATTTTATTAATTTAAATTTATATTTAAATCAAGTCCTTTTATTTATTTGTTTTTTACATAACCTTTTCTAACTCATAATTTAGTTCCCATTCAATCTCACGCTGATCACTCGATTGACTTATCAACATAATTTATTATCCAAATTAATCTTAATTACGATGATAAGTTAATGGTTGGACGTGGATGAACATAAATGAGGAGAAGATGGTTGTGGTACACAAATAAGTAAAAACAAATTTATTAGTGCCAAAGTTTCAGCCAGAATTTCCAGCCTTCACCAGGGCTAAGAAGAAAGAACAATAGAACAACCATTGGGGAGTGCAGTCAGTGAAAAACTCAAATAAGTAAAAGTTTTTTTGTTCTAGGACTAAGAACCCGATGAAGGCGTGAAATTCTGGCCGAAACGTTGGCGCTAAGTTTTTACTTATTTGTTTTTTTACTCACTGTACCCACAGCCATCTTCCTATTAATCATATATGAGAGTATGGCTCGTCATACGTTTCATTTTTTGTATATAATCTGACTCACTCTATGATCTAACTTATTATCGTAGGAGAGACATCATTCACTATAATAACGCATACTAAGTTAGAGCTAGGATGGGCCTGCATATTAATGGGGGAAAACAAGATTATGCTGTTGGGTAAGAAGCATCTGGACCAGAGGCAGAGTCGCCTTGTAATGGGCCCCTATGATTTCAAAGTAGTAAGAAGTTTTTCTTACCTTGGCTCTATTATCAATGAGAACCAGGATGAAGAAGAAGAAGTTAAAAGCAGAATCGCTGCTGGAATTAGACGCTATTTCTCCATTTTAAGGCTAATCAAAAGCAAACTTGTTAGCCGTACTACCAAGTTTATGGTGTACAAAACGTTGATAAGGTCAATGGTCACATACGGTGGAGAAACTTGGACCCTAAGCAATAAAAGCATTAACCTGCTAGGCAGGTTTGAAAGAATAATTCTGAGGAGAATCTTAGGGCCCGTATGCGAGAATGGTAATTGGCGAAGAAGAAAAAATGGTGAACTTTTTGGGCTCTATAAGGAATGTACATATGGATACAGAGGCTTAAATGGCTTGGCCATGTAATGAGGATAAGCAAGGAAAGAGTGGCTCGTGGCTAGTGCGGCGACGTGGTAGGCCGAAGGGCCGATGGAGGGATAGTGTGAGGCGGGATTTGTGACAACTGAGGATCTCTGTAACCCTTACAGAAGATATAGTACAAGAGCCGGGCAAAAGGCATTTATTTCACCCCAATTTTTCGTTACTTTAATGAAAACTATATATAATTACTAGTCAAAATTGTTGAGTCTGCCAAGTATAGGTAAGGAGAATATAAAATGGCGGCTGTTTCAAAACCTTAAAAAACATTAATTTTTCATTCGGAGCTTCATATCTTAAAAACTACCAACAACTTTAGAAAATCTAAGAGAACGTTATTTAAAGAAGAGTAAATTTTCTGAAATATTAGCCATAATAGAGCTATTTACGTTCAATAGTTCTCGAGATTATAAAAAAGCAACATTTCATAAAATCATCGTTCCGGATGGTGCGCGGAAACGTGGTAGGCCGAAGGGCCGATAGAGGGATGCTGCTGTGAGGCAGGATCTTCGACAACTGAGGATCCCTGTTACCCTTACAGAAGATAGAGAGAGATGGTTGGAGGTCGTTGAGCAGGCCAAAGGCAGCTTCATGCGCCTGTTGTGTCAGTGAAAGAAGAAGTTCAGAACATTCGTACTAACCCCTATCTATGAATCTAAATCTAGTGCTATCTATGAAAATAAAAATAAAATTACATGATCTTTTTCGGCAAGAATTTTCTGTAAATTCATTGCTTGATAGATTTTTTTTTTTCTTTTTGGAAGGAAATAATTCAAGATGGCTGTTAAAATAACCTCTTGGATATTTCTAGACCTTTAATTTGCAAAAAAAAAAACAACAATAAAAAATAAAGACTCGCCTTCGTGTAAATGAGTTTCACCTATCACCTCTTAAATATCTTATACTTGTGGCTCTACCGGACTCAGGTACATATCGATCTATCGGATTCAGGTACATATCGATCTATCGGACTTAGGTACTTATCGATCTATCGGACTCAGGTACATATCTATCTATCGGACTCGGGTACATATCGGTCTATCGGGTGATATACAAATCGACAAGCTGCTGCATTTATCTAATATCTAGTAATTCAGCCGATTCTGTGTCTCCACTTATATGCTAACTATAGGGTGTTTTTTTAAGCCCGATAGAACTTGAAATTGTAAAAAATAACACAAAAAATTAAATTGTAATCAAAATTTTTTTTTTATTCGAAAGATCA
>NW_027105689.1:59368-60108 GCF_000696795.3 Halyomorpha halys | reverse complement strand
TCAAATATTAAAATCAAATATTTATTATGTACCAAGGTTTTGGTCTAAACTCTAATTTCATCAAGGCTAAAACATATTTTGAACATAGTTGGAGATATAATGTAAAGTATTCTAGGAATATATGATATGATGTAAAAATATTAGCATTAATTAAAAGAAAATTAACAGAATTAAATATAAATAATAATTATAGTAAAAATATTAAGCATAACAATTCATTAGGAATTAGGTGGAGTAATGTCTAATGAAATATAAAATTTTAGAGAAGTAACAAAAACCACTATAGGAAAAACTGAATGAAAGAAAGAAATATGCTAAGAGCAAATATATAATTTTTATGATATTTATTATATTTTATTGGATTAAATGTCAATATTTTATCTTACCTTGTTTTCTAAGAGCTTGGAAGAAAACAAAAGCAGTTATTTCACACCACGTTTTTATTATTTTAATGAAAACTATGCATAGTAATTAGTCTAAACGGTGGAAAAATATTAAATTTTTAATTTGGAACTCTGTGTCATTAACATTAAACATTACTAAAAATGCTAATAGAACATCTTTTAAAGTATAGTAAATTTGCTAAAATATGAGTCCTAAAAGAGTCATTTTTATAAAAGGCAAAATTTCATAACGAAATACTGAAAAAATCAGTAGTTAGTGAATTCATTTAGGGACAACTATATCTCAGGAATCATTAGACGTACAGATGTCTATTAGCACTCAAATTAAAGCTAGTT
>NW_027105689.1:56097-57048 GCF_000696795.3 Halyomorpha halys | reverse complement strand
ATATGTAGTATTATAATGAATCTGAACATACACTATTCATGTATAGTGGAACTGAGTAGCTCATTGGTAAGGCAGTGGACTACTTACTATATATTCCATGTATAGATAAATATACAGTATTATAATGAATATGAACATACACTACTCATGTATAGTGAAACTGAGTAGCTCATTGGTAAGGCATTGGACTACTTATTATATATTCCATGTATAGATAAATATACAGAATTATAATGAATATGAACATACACAACTCATGTATAGTGAAACTGAGTAGCTCATTGGTAAGGCAGTGGACTACTTACTCCAAGGACCGGGTTCGAATCCGGCTGTGGCCAGATAATTATTATCTATTACTTGTCAGTACCCGGCCTCATAAATTGGGTATCCTTAATTGGGGTTAAAAATCTGGCGTTCGAGTGTGATTCTGATCAAATCACCTCCTTGCACAACCGTTGGTCTAGTTGTGATTAACTTCCTCACAAAGTACTGCACTCCTGGCTCTCCGTGGGATATTGCAATACAGATTTAATTTTTTTTTAAATAGATAAATGAAAGTAAAATTTTGTAGTTCACTTTTTATATCAGTTTCTTGTTATACGGACAAATTGAAGTTGTGTAACCTCATACCCAGGTTAAGTGACGTAGGTAAGGTAAACATTTCCTCAAAGGTTTCTAATCCACGATGCTAATGGCACCTAGAAATATTCCTGTTTGAATTTTAAATTAATATTTTATTTTTAGACGTTATATATATTTGTTATTCTTATATATATATTTTTTGTTTTGGTTACTTAAATATTACTTACTGGGGTCCTCCTCAATATAGATTCCTTTTATTTATTTGAATAATGTTCTTAGTTACGATTTGAAGGTTTTATTGCAAGGTTTCCTTTATGTTAGATTTCTCAATCTATGACCTCTTCGAGAAATTTCAACGAAGGAGGTGAA
>NW_027105689.1:54225-56047 GCF_000696795.3 Halyomorpha halys | reverse complement strand
GTCCAGAATGCGCTTCGTCAAGAACAGCCGCGGTGCCCATATGCCCGAAATCATTTTCAAATGTTAATGTCACGTATTGATCTTTCGAATAAAAAAAAATTTTGATTACAATTTAATTTTTTGTGTTATTTTTTACAATTTCAAGTTCTATCGGGCTTAAAAAAACACCCTATATAAGTACTATATAACTGTAGTAATTGCCATATTTTTACTTATAATAGCATGACAACTTTAAAGAAGCGGTTTATTATTAACCAATTTTTTGTTTTTAAACTTTTTAAATTTTTTGTTTCCTTATTATTTATATTTTTTCTTTATTCAGTTTTTTTTCTTTCGTAGCTCCATAGTTGCTTTTACACCTTCGGCATATTCCCGTCTTAAATATGTAATTTCTGTTTATTAGTACATTTTTGAGCTAGGCTTGCCACACACACAGCCCAGACATATAGGCCTTTTTTTCCCCTGATACCTTTCTATTCTAACCATAGTAAAAGATCGGATTTGAACCGGCGCCACTGCAGTTCTGAGGTTAGGACCTACACTGCAGCTTCCTCAGCTACAAGCGCTCCTACATGCTTACAGACCATTTTGCAAGAAATGTGTATTACCGTCGAAGGCTGAAATTCGAAATTTTTCACAATCGCAAGAAGTTCTCCTCCTTACTACATGTATAGATAATATATAGTATTATAATGAATATAAACATACACTATTCATGTATAGTGGAACTGAGTAGCTCATTGGTAAGGCCGTGGACTACTTACTCCAAGGACCCGGGTTCCAATCCGGCTGTGGCCAGATAATTATTATCTATTACTTGTCAGCCCTGCGGGCCCACCCGGCCTCATAAATTGGGTACCCTTAATTGGGGTAAAAATCTGGCGGTCAAGCGTAATTCTTACTAAATCCCTCCTTGCACAACCGTTGGTCTAGTAACAGTCACAAAGTACTGCACCCCTGTACCTTCATGGTCTGTTGCGATACACATTTAATTTTTTGTTAATTGATAAATGAAAGTAAAATTTTGTTGTTTACTTTTCATGCCAGTTTCTTGTCTTACGGACAAATTGAAATTGTGTAACCTCATACCCAGGTTAAGTGACGTAGGTAAGGTAAACATTTCCTCAAAGGCTCCTAATCCACGATGTTAATGGCACCTAGAAATTTTCCTGTTTGAATTTTCATTTAATATTTTATTTTTAGGCGTAATATACACTCGTTATTCTATTTTTTTGTTTTGGTTACTTCAATATTACTTACTGGGGTCCTTTTATTTATTTGAATAATGTTCTTTGTTATGATTTGAAGGTTTTATTGCAAGGTCTCCTCTATGTTAGATTTCTCAATCCGTGACCTACTCACGAAATTCCAATGAAAGAGGTATATAGTATCGTTTTATTATGTTTAGAGAACCCATATAAAACAAGATGAAGTGCATAATTTTGTCGATTGAACTGTGGAGAGAAGTCATTAATTCGTTCAAGAACTTCAAAACCATCTTTTTGTTCAATTAAGATTTGTCTGAATTAAATGTTAATAATTAATATGTAATTTCCTTACCACTTAGGGCGAGTTAGTCTACCAAGTATATTTAAGTATTCTTCACGTTTGCAATACTTTTCCATACTATATATTCCATATATAGGTAAGTGGAAGTAAAAAGGAACATAAAGAACAATTAAGACCTAGAAAATAAAAACAAATTAAAAACGCTATGCCTGCGATAACCAACCAACGAAGTAAACATTCATCTGACAAGAGAGGGTACAGTAGGGGTATTTATGATGTTGTGTTAAATGTTAAATGTTTTACCATGTTAAAT